>NW_020664587.1:4382165-4437817 GCF_002925995.2 Terrapene triunguis
GTCAGCTAACCCAGGAGTTCATGACACTGGGAAGGTGGGAGTGGCTGAGATGGGGCATCAGACATAGAGGACGAGCTGGCCTGGGGGGCGGCGGGCACCAGGAGACGCTCTGCGCTCCCTGCCTCCCAAAGACCTGCCCATTTGCATTATTAATTTGAGCCCTACCCTGGCTCCCGGGGCTCAGCGTCTAGACAGACAGAGCATCCTACGAGCGGGTCGCCTGGCCGGGGCTCCGGGCTGCAGCCATCCCCATGGCAACGGCCGGCCGATCAAGCAGCTAGTGATAGAAAAATAAAATAATAAAGCAGGACAAAGAGCAGGGGGGGCATGAAGGGGGTTGCTGGCTAAAGAGCGGGAGGGAACGGGGATTACCCAGCGGGGCTCCAGGGTCGCTCGGCAGCTAATCCCCCCAGCCCATAAACCCCCAGCGCAGTCACTCCTCGCCTGGTAAATCATGCGGTGGGGCAGGCCTTCGAAATGCCAGATATGGAGAGAGGGAGCGACGGGGCTGTCCGGTGAGAGATCGACCCATAGTGGGGCCCTCTATTCATCGCAGTCAACTCAAGTGATTAACTCAAAAAAATTAACTCGATTATAAAAATTAATCGCGATTAATCACAGTTTTAATCTTTTTTAAAAAATTATTTTTTATTACAAATATTTGCACTGTAAAAAGATAAATGAAAGGAATAGGATCTTTCAATTCCCCTCATACAAGTACTGTAGTGCGATCTCTGTATGGTGAAAGTGCAACTGACAAATGTAGATTTTTTTTTGTTACATAACTGCACTCAAAACCAAAACAATGTAGAACTTTAGGGTCTACGAGTCCCCCCAATCATACTTCTTGTTCAGTCAGTCGCGCAGACAAACTAGTTTCTTTACATTTACGGGAGATAATGCTCCCGCTTCTTATTTGCAGTGTCACTTGAAAGTGAGAACAGGCATTTGCATGGCACTGCTGTAGTCTGCATTGCAAGATATTTACCTGCCAGATATGCTAAACATTCGTATGCCCCTTCATGCATCTTTTGTTTATCTTTTTTACAGTACAAATATTTGTAATAAAAATAATAATATAAAGTGAGCACTCTACACTTTGTATTCTGCATTGTAATTGAAGTCAATATATTTTGAAAAATATTTATAATAAATTAACATTGGTATTCTGTTATTGTTTAATAGCGAGATTAAAACTGCGATCCATTGCGATTACCAGTAATGATTTTAATCTTGTGATTAATTGCAATTAAATTTTAGATAAATAGATAGGGTGTATGGGATAGTTCAGGGTGGGCAAACTACGGCCCACAGGCCGGATCTGGCCCATCAGCCGTTTTAATCTGGCTCTCGAGCTCCCGCTGGGGAGCGGGGTCTGGGTCTTGCCCCGCTTCAGCACTCCATCCGGGGAACAGGGTCGGGGGCCGCTCCACGCGGCTCCCCTCCAGCTCCTACGCGTAGCGGCAACCACGGGGCTCCGCTCTGCACGCTGCCCCCGCGTCTCCCATTGGCCGGGAACCGTGGCCAATGGGAGCTGCAGGGGCAGTGCCTGCGGACAGGGCAGCATGCAGAGCTGCCTGGACGCACCTCTGTGTAGGAACCAGAGAATAGACATGCCGCTGCTTCCGGGAGCCGCTTGAGGTAAGCACCACCTGGAGCCTGCACCCCTGAGCCTCCCCCGGTGCGCCCAACCCCCTGCCCCAACCCTGATCCCCCTCCCGCCCTCCAAACCCCTCGATCCCAGCCCAGAGCACTCTCCTGCACCCCAAACCCCTCATCCCCAGCCCCACCCCAGAGCCTGCACCTCCAGCCAGAGCCCTTACCCCACCTCTGCACCCCACCCCCCACCGCAGCCCGGAGCCCCCTCCCACACCCTGAACACCTCATTTCTGGCCCACCCCGGATCCCACACCCCCAACCAGAGCCCTCACCCCCTCCCGCACCCCAACCCCAATTTTGTGAGTATTCGTGGCCCGCCATACAACTTCTATTCCCAGATGTGGCCCTCGGGCCAAAAAGTTTGCCCACCCTTGGAGATTAGATAGATAGATAGATAGATAGATAGATAGATAGATAATAAGTATGGGGATGGATGGATGGATAGATTAGATAGAGAGGGTGTAGGGGACAGAGAGACAGATCAAATGGAGCAATGACTTTTCTGCTGCTGCTGAAGGCTCCTTGCCAGCAGACTCTGGTGGAGAGAGGGCAGTGAGGGGTCGATCTTGCTCAGGCAGTGGAATTGAGTAGTGGGGTCTCACTTGTGGCCTTGCTTGGGCAATGGATCCAAACGGATGGATCTCACTTGGGCTGCAGATCCAGGGTGCAAGGAGAAGTGGGTCTGGCTCTAGGTGGCTGGGGTCTGTCCTTTTCTTTCTGCTGGGCAGGCCCTGACGATGGTGATGCCCATAGGCTAGGAGGGCAGCTGGCCTGCTCTCTGGGGAGAGGTGCAGTAAAGTGCGTCCCATGGCCCAGCTGCTCGCCTAGCCCTGGTGATGGAGGAGACGTTCTCCTGACACTGCATGTGGATGCAGAATGACCTAGAGAGGCCAGCGGGCTGGGCTGGCACCATTACTGGGACACGCTGGGCCAGGACCTCAGCTGGGGTAAGTCAGCCCAAATCCAAAGGAGAAGTGTCAGTTGACGCCAGCGGAGGATCTGGTGCTCCTCTGTGTTCATATAGGGCCTTAATTCGTGGAGCTCATAGAACTTTACCAACAATAATCCCTCCCATGTGCACGCCCACCCCACGCACACATGCAGGTGCACACGCACACGCATCCACACACACACACACACATGCAGTACGTGCTCACATTAGGGTGACCAGATGTCCCGATTTTATAGGGACAGTCCCGATTTTTGGGTCTTTTTCTTATATAGGCTCCTATTACTCCCCACCCCCTGTCCCGATTTTTCACATTTGCTGTCTGGTCACCCTAGCTCACATGCATGTGCACACACACACGCGTGAGGTAGGGCCGATCCATACTGAAGTCAGGAAAACTTGTCTCAAGCACCAGGAGGAAAAAGGCCTTGCCCAGGATCAAGACCCAGAACCCAGGAGTCCTGACGCTGAGACCAGCACTTTATTCAAACGAAGGGCTCTTGAGAGCTACTGTTCCTGGCTGATGCTGTGTCCTGAACTGAGAACGAGCCCTGAAGGGGATGGTGAGAGGGAACCCGGGGTGGAAATACAGCGCTCCTTTGCTGACTCACCCCGACGTCGGGCACTAGGGCCTGGAGCAGAGATGCAGATTTGTTTTTGCCTGTTCACTCTGATGAGGTGGCTCCTATGACCATCAGCGCAGGCATGTAAAGCAGCTCGAGGGATGGCTTGCCTCTCTGTGACCGAGGGCGCACGGCCGAGACGGGGGCCTGCAGGGGGAATCCCTGGAAAGTCCATGCTCACGAGGAAGCTCAGGCTGAAGTTTTTGTTTGGTTGTATTGAAGTTAACAATACAGGTGAACACCAGGAGGGGAGGGAGGTTTGGCTCAAGCCCAGCAGGTGTGCTCTGCGTGTGTGTATGAGTGTGTTTTGGGCGGGTGGGGATGCCGCCTGCTTACGTGACCCATGGGCAGCCAGAGTCCTGCTCCCCTGACAAAGCCATTGCTAAGGGGCCAGGATCCCCTCCCACAACGCCAGAGGGCGGGCGAGTGGGGAGGTGTGCAAGGAGCCCGTGCTGGGGGCAGGGAGGGGGTTGAGCTGCCACCAGCTACCATGAATAACTATGTGGTCAGATGAAAGGCTCCGCGGGCTCCTCCACCCCAGTCTGTGGGGATTGGTCACGTTTTGACTGCTGGGGGGCTCCCGCTCACTGGCTCTGGCGATCACAGCAACGGGCGAGACTGGCAGGGCCGAGCCCCCCCCCCCCCCCCCGCTCAGAATGAGATCACCCCTCGCATGCCCCCTCCAGACAGAGCCGGGGCCTGCCCCTGCGCTCAGCTCTGGGGTGTCGCGGTGCAGAGGGGCCGCGCTCCATGCTGCCATGGCAGTGTCTTATGCTTTGTGTTGGACTTCATGCCCTCATCTCCTTCCCTGCTCCCAGCCCCAGTGTTCCCCCTCCTCAACCCCCCCAGTACCCCACACCTCAAACCCCCCCTAGTACCCCACACCTCAACTCCCCCAGCACCCCGGCCTCAACCCCACACCTCAACCCCCCCAGCACCCCACACCTCAACCCCCCCCACCACCCCTGGCCTTAACTCCCCCCCAGCACCCCACACCTGAACCCCCCCAGCACCCTGGCCTCAACCCCCACCCCCCCAGTACGCCAAACCTCAACCCCGCCCCCAGCACCCCACACCTCAATCCCCCCCAGCACCCCACACCTCAATCCCCCTCCCCAGCACCCCTGGCCTCGACCCCTGCCCTCCACCCAATAGCTCCATCCTGGGAGTGTTCCTCACTCCCCACCCCCCCAGCCCCAGGTAATGGCTGGGTAGGGCCAGTGCAGTTCTGGGCCTCTCTGGGATTGCTGGTCCTATGGAGTCAGCGTGGAGGGGCCGTCAGCCTGGCTGCAGCGCAGCCTTTTGTGACAAAGATGACCTTCCACAGGGGCAGTAAAAGGAAAAATAGTCCCATCCAGGAGGAACATGGCCTTCCCCCCCCCCCCCCCCCACGTCTCAGAGCCTCAGCCCTTCCCACCTCACGGCTGATGACACAGCGAAGTGGTGATGGCACCTGTGTGCCTGAACTTGGTGTTCATCAGTTTACCGGGCTGATGTCCTCCAAAACTGTCTACATGGGCAGTAGCAGGGCAAGCCCTGCCCCAGAGGCACCCCATCTATGGGTCATTCAGTCTCTAGGTCCTTTGTGCCAGGTGGGAGGGACCTTCTTGTAAATATCCCTTGGGAACCAGGCAGAAGCCAAACCTCCTTTCATAGGGCCCATCTCTAGGGCTGTTTCAGATTGGAGAGAGCTCTAGAGAATACACTGCAGAGAACCCGTTGGATCTGGCTCTGGCTACGGTGAGAGGGGAGACACGCAGGATAACCTGGAACAGGTCCTGCCTCTGATTCCAACAGGCTCTTTCTTAGCTTCTTAGCCATTCAGGGCCGGAAACACGCCCGTCCGGCGCCCAGCACGCTGCTGCCATAGGAACAATAGTGTATTCGTTCATTCATGGTAACTCCGGACCTGAGTAACCGCTTTCCTCGTACATTCTCAGAAAACCTGTCCCGCGCTGGGAGGAAGTGCTGGCAGTTTGGGGAGCGTACGCTGGATTCTTCACACGCGACAGAGGCTGACGCCCTGTTTTAAGTGCAAAACCCAGCTCAGCCTCAGTGTTGGAGCCTGGTGCTTTGCTAATGAGAAATCAGTGCAAAGGTGCAGGAGTTTAAGGTTGAAGGGTTATGTGGTTACCTTGTGATTCTCCCAACCCTCTATCTAGCCAATCTAGTCATTCACTGTAGTATCTGGAGCCTGGATACTCATGGCTCACTCCTATTTTCCCCGTGAGTTCCTGTTCCTCTCCAGTGGCCACCTCTTTACTCAAGGAAGGCAGCTCCCGGGAATTCGGCCATGGAAAGTCTGAGCTTGTCCAGGAGAAAGGGGATGGACGTGTTGCAAAGGGTTAAGGCCGCACGTGACATCTGACTGCAGCTCAGTGTGAGACGGCCGGGCCCAGCGCAAATTCCCTCCCCTTCCAGAATTGTTGCCAGGGAGGGTGACGCATGGATGGAATCAGCCTGGATCGTTGGGCGATGGCTTGACGCCGTGCCGCACGGCAGATTGATTCTGAGTGTCAGGCCACATGGCACAGAGGGAGCAAGCAGGGGAAGGGGCTGGCCCCAAGGCCAGAAGCCCAGTGTCTCACAGCAGCGCAGGCAGGAGCAGGTTCTCATTTGTTCCCTTCACGCATGATCTGGAGGAGCCATCTGATCTCATTGCCAAAGTGGCCAGGTTTGCGGCTGCACACACAGCCTGTCAGAGGCTGTAACTGCAAGGGACTCAGCAAACACACGCAACGTGCTTGGTGCGTGTGCTGCCACAGCACCCTGCTCACTGGAGACGCTAACAAACTCAGCTTCGTAACAGTCCCGGGAGGTCGAGGACAGCAGATTAGCCCTGGATTGCAGATGGGGAAACTAAGGCACAGGGAGGTAAAGGGACTCACCCAATGCCAGGCAGTGAATCAGTGGCAGGCAGGAGTCCTGACTCCCAGGCCCCTGCTCTAATTAACAAACCACACTCCCTCCAGGAGCCAGGAACAGAACCCAGGAGACCGGACTCCCAGATTCCCCCACTGATCCCTTGTGTCCCCTTTGCGGGGAGCAGCAGGTGGGAGGGGGTCAACGTGCCCAATGGGGGAGAGGAAGGAGGGTGAGTAGAGCAGGGTGAGACGTGCGTGGGCATGCTCAGCCTCAGTACCCCCATCGTGAAGGGCCTGATTCTGCCGCCCTCACCCCGCTGAGTAGAACCTTACGCTGCAAGTAGTTCCGTTCATTGCAGCAGGAGTATTCCGTGGGAGCAGGGGCAGCCGGTCCACCTGCAGCGTGGGCCTGGTGGTTCGTAATGGACGAATGGCCCAGCATTCCTGCAGATGGCACTTCCTGTCCAGCAACTCCAGAGTCCTTTGCAAAGGCGTAGGACACTGGGACTAACCCTTGGACACTGTGCCCAAGAGACAGTCACTCTGTGCCCCAATGCGGCCGGAGAGCAGGAACCCGGGAGGGGAAAGGAAACTCAGACACAATGAGAGAGATTAATAAACGTGATCGAGAGGCCAGACTGCCGGCAGCCGAGGTAAATCAAACCCATCAAAGGCCGATGCCCCCTCCCTGCAATTCGTCCCTCTTCTAAAAATCAGCTAACGCCGCCCAACGTCAGCCGCAGGCAACCCAAATGAGTGTCAGTGGACTCGCCCAGAAAAAGAGCACGACGTATCAAAGCTGCCCAGGCAGGCAGAGATTCAACAGCTACGAGGCAAACCCATTCATGAGCAGCAAGTCTCACTGTCTAGAGAACAAAATGGCCTCTAAGCCCTGTGATGGGAGAATCCCAAAGACTTGGTCTGGCTTGTGCCCTAAATGTTCGCTTAGCTGACCCTGTGGACACTCCCCCAACCCTCCCCTGGCAGCCGGCTGCCCTCTGGCCGTGACTTGGGAGCACATGTCCGCTCTGTGTGCAGGAGTGAAAGCATGACGCGCCCTCTGTACTACGCCCAGCCTGGCCCTGAGACCCCGGAGCAGGAGCCTGGGGAGGGTCCTTGCGCTCTGGCGGTAGAGGCTTGTACTATGGATCCGAGGCCCACTCCCTTCCTTGAGCGTGCCTGTGTTTGTACACTGACCGCCCGGCATTGCGGGAGGCACACAGATCAGCCCCCTCCTCTAGCGTCTTGCGGGGGGCACCCCACTCTCCCGTTCCCCACCCAAACTTTTTGTCAGCTGTGGGAGACAAGAGCCTTCACCAGCCTCATGAGCAGCAGCCTCTAGTGGCCAGAAATGAGAACTGCAGTGGAATTACTTCCTCCAGTTCCGTGACCTGGGGCAATCGCAGGGACCCAATGTACAGGGGGTCACCCTCTGATGCTGGCCCAACACCCAGCGTAGACGCAGCTATGCCAACGGAAGAATGCTGCCATCAACATAGCCCCGTATAGTCTCTAGGGGTGTAGACATACCCACACTCCGTGAGCTAGAGAGAATATCCTTTATTAGGGTATGTCTACACTACAGGATTAATCCGAATTTAGATAATTCGAATTTGGGAAACAGGTTGTATAAATTCGATTGTGCGCGGCCACACTAAGCACCTTAATTCGGTTTTTAACCACATTAATTCGGTGGTGTGCGGCCACACTACCCCATTAACTTAAACACAGTAATTCGGTGGTGTGCGGCCACACTAACCCTAATTCGAATTAACAAAATCGATTTAGGCTCTACTCCGTTCGTCGAGGTGGAGTACAGAAATCGATTTAAAGGGCCCTTTAATTCGAATTAACTGGCTCTGTAGTGTGGACGGGTGAAGGGTTAATTCGGATTAACGCTGCTAAATCCGAATTAATCCCGTAGTGTAGACCAGGCCTTAGAGTCATCACAGCTGAGCCCTGTCCTTCTCCTGTGAGACACGCAAAGACCGTTCGTGTCCCCTCATTTCAGTGGGTACTTTCCCCACTGCTATGATGCACAAGTGCCACCCGCACCCCCCAAGTAGCTTGCCTGACCTCACAGACCTGCAAAGCTTTCACATCCTGCACCAAGAAGGTTTCCTTGGCTAGGGGGCCAGAAAAGCAACCTGCCTGCAATTGTGTTTGCAGCGCTGTTTATCGTGCCCTCCCCACCTTGCGGGTCCTGGGGAGCTGGACGGCGCAGTCCTTTAATTAGGTTGTGCAATTACGGGTGACAGTCTGCAAACGCTTTCACAAATTGGAAGTGGGTCAAGAATTTGTTTCCAAGTCATTAAATGAAGCCCCTGAGATGGCAATGCTGTTTTCACCTTGTTAATAGTCAATCCACTTACTCGCCATCATTTCAATAGCCGTCAATTTCCCTAAGTGGGGAGGTGTCTGGCCTGGGGAAGGCCGCTTGTGGCCTGGTTAAAAGAGTCTTTGGGAGGCTGGAATGAGAAAGTCTCGCCATCTTCCCCTAGCACCCCCTGACTGAAACCCGATTGCAGAGAAAGCCCCTTATGTTCCAGGGGTGCAGGAAATTGAATTCAGTGCAAACTCAGACCCGCTGCTGTGCAGAGAGCGTAACGGGGCTCTAAGCCCCCCCCCCCCAACAGCTCTCATTTTACCCCAGGATGAGAGTATTGATTTGTATTGAATGGGGCGCACACACCCCAATTGCAGTGCTCTAGATTGCCCCCTGCCAGAAAAGGTTACAAGAGCCCTTTTTAATGAAAAGCGGTAGGCAGCCTAAATATTGGGTTCATTATGGGCAGGGCCGGCTCTGGCTTTTTGGCCGCCCCAAGCAAAAAAAACCCCCAAAAAACGGGGCGGCCAGAATGGCAAAGCAAAAATAAAAAAACCTGTGGCGCCGCCGGAGCCAGGGTGCAGGGGGACTCCCTGCGCTGCAGATGTGCCCCGGCTAGCGGAGGAAGCGGGGGGGAGAGAGAGAGAAGGGGGGTGGCCAGGGCTTCAGTGGGGCGCTGCCACGCGGCCCCGTCGCCTGCCAGGAGGGCTCTGCGCTGCTCCAGTTGACTGGGAGGGAAGGACGCGGGCTGCCCTGCCGGGCTTGCTGCAGGACGCTCCTGTCCTCTGCGCCGCCGCCCCCTACAGGGCGGCCGGAGCGGAACACCGCCACCAAAAAAAGAAAAAAAAGCGGCCGTGCCGCCCTAGGATTGGGCGGAATGCCGCCTCCTACAAGCTGCCGCCCCAAGCACCAGCTTGCTCGGCTGGTGCCTGGAGCCGGCCCTGATTATGAGCCCCCCTTATATAGCTCCAGTCCTAAATGCTAACCACAAGACCAGAGGTTCTCAAACTCAGGGGCCAGGGGACGCGGAATGTATTCTGAGAGAGCTTTAGGGGGGAAAATGTACTGTGCACATTCAGAGCTGGGTGGCTGGAGAGCAGCTGCTGCTGGCCGGTCACACAGCTCTGAAGGCAGCGCCGCTGCCAGCAGCAGCAGAGAAGTAGGGGCGGCATTGCCATCCCTTGTCACCTTACTTCTGCGCTGCTGCTGGCAGTGGCGCTGCCTTCAGAGCTGGGTGCCCAGGCAGCAGCCACTGTTCTCTGCTCTGCCTTCAGAGCTGGGCAGCTGGAGAGTGGCAGCTGCTGGCCGGGCGCCCCGGGAGGGTGGGCGGAAACTACTATAGACACAAAGAAGGGGTGTGTGATCAAATACGTTTGAGAACCACTGCACTAGACCATGTTGCAAGGATAGATGTACAGGGCTATAGAATAATAACGTGCACTCACATAGCATTTTGATCCTGGTTTTACAGATGGGGAAGCTGAGGCATGGATCGATTAAGTGACTTGTCCACAGGCACACAGGAAGCGGAGGCAGAGCTGGGAATAGAGGACAAGAGTCCTGATTCCCAGCACCCTGATCTTTTGTTAGATATTCTGTGCTCTGCCCACATTTCCATGAGATGCGGGTCCGCAGCGCTGCCTTAGATCGCCTTCTGGGTATTTCGTGGGTGTTTTATGGATGGTTTTGTTATGTACAAAGCACAGGCAGAGACGCGATGGCAACGCAGGAACCAGGGAGTGCTGGGGAATGTCATGGAAAGTGCTGTTCCTCCACCAAACAGGGAGCAAATACCAGAGATTCCCACCTCGCCCCTGCTTTGATCTCCCACCATCCAATGAGGCCTTGTGGACCAGAGGCTGGCTGTGCCCGGGGCATACAATGTACAGAACTGATCAATCAAGGGTGATAATCAGCAGGCAGGAGGCTGCAATTAGTGCAGATGGAGGCTGCTGGGAGCGGGCTAGCCAGGAGGAGGGGATGGTCCTAGAGTCATGCTCCTGCACTAGATGTTTAAGGAACAGCTCCCATTGTGGTTGAGAGGCAGTGTGAGCCAGTGGATAGCACACTGGGACTCAGTGGATCTGGACTCTATTCCTGCCTCTACCACTGCCCTTCTGGGTGACCTTGGGCACGCATGTCTGCCTCAGCTTCCCCATCTGTAAAATGGGAATCATGCCCCTGACCTCCTTTGTGAAGTGCTTTGATTTCGCCCGAGGAACAGTGCTGTATGGGTGTTACTGCTGCGGGGGCACAACGCTCCCCACCCCAGGGGCTGCGTTCCCCATCTAGCCCTGCCCAGAGCTGGGCCCACCCCCAACATGCTGCGTGGCGCGAGCTCTCTGCGTGGGAGGGATGAAAGGCCGAACATAGACCTGCAGCTCCCGGCGCAGCCGTTCCTTATGGCTTAGTGAAAACAGCCCTGCCCTGCAGGAGACTGCTGTGCATGGGATAGCAACTCTCCACGGGGAGAGACTTGCCAAGGCACTGCCCGGTGGGGGGAAGGCCCTGCCCCCCGCCCCGTGCCCCACTCCCACAGCCTGGTGCAGGCCCCACTGGCTCTCATGGAGACATGGCACCCGTGGGTTTCACGCCAAAGCCACAGGGGTAATGCCCCACACTTGTGCTTCTTCCAAGAGGCGGCGTCCCACACCACATGGAGATGTAATGACAGGTGGGCCTGTGCCACCTCTGCTGCCCCCTACTGGATGGCACGAGACCTGCTGCTGGGTGTGTGGCCATGTCTAGTGGCTATGAGTATTACAGCTCGGGGAGAATCCCCTTACCCCATGATATGTGTTCACTACCCCACGGGATCCCCTGAGCCGTCTGTCCTTCCCTGGCTGCCCCGGGCGCTCCCCAGCCTGCTCCTGGCAGCGCAGGCAGCTGGGATGAAGGACAGAGCAGGGAGATGGCTCTGGAGAAGCCTGTTGTGACAACCCGAGGCAGTGGCAGGCTCTGTGCCTAGGAAAGATCCGTCGCTGTGACGGGCGTCTCAGTCACACAGGATCTGAACCGGCCAGCAAAGCAGCCGTAAAATGTCTTGTAAAGAGCAGCCCTGGGAATACGTCTGCCAGCTCCTTCGCCTCTAACGAGAGCCGGGACTTGCTCCTCCAGGACAGCAGGCGCCATCTTCCCCCGGCTCCTCGGCCTTGCCCTCCGTCCCCATGATGGATTCCCACGCAGTGAAGAACCAGCTGAGGTGCAGAGCTGCCCTGTTTCCCAGGCAGCGCTGCAGGGAGAGGAGAGGCAGAGAGCGGCTGCAGAGATGCCAGAGGATCCACTCCAGCTCCGGACAGCCCGGGTACAACATGGACAGTGACCATACAAGCTTCCTCACCCACCCCGGCCTGCAGGGACCCCCGGAAGGGCTCCGTAGGGAATCCAGGCCTTCAGCAACACAGGGACTCAATTAGCACCGACAGTGACTGGGGACGATGGGGAAAAGCTGCAGCACTGGGAAACGGACCAAGATCCACATACGTCACTCACTGGCCATTTGTTTCTTAGTTGCTGTTTCCCGGGGCTGGCTTTGAAGCAGTGATCTGGAGATGAAATCAAGCAGTAACCTGGCCACACCCTTTACAGCCACCTGGCTCTCCATAGCTGGTTGATGGGGATTTGGGGAATGGGGTGGGGGAAGCTGAGGGAAGACAGCAAATAAGATTTCATTACATATACGTATTTTCCAGCCATCAGGGATCAACGGAGTCCCTGGCACCTGCTGTCTGCGGGGTCCCCGGGGCCCCTGACCCACCCCCATATGCACAGAATCCCCCACATGCAAATTCTCTGGTTGTGTCCGGATATTCTTGTTGAGTATGAAAAGCCCCCGGCCTGGGAGTCCCTGGGCTGGATTCTCCAGTGCCCAGCGTGTTCTGGGGTCAAGTGCTGCCGTTCTGTCTGGATCCCACTGTGTGCTGGGATAAACGGCTGCCCAAGGGGCCGGGCAATGGACAATCCCGTGTCCTGCCCAGCCCTGCAGGACGCTGCTTCGGTTCTTGTATCCCCCTTGCCCCTCGAGGGTCTTTTACTGAGCCTAGCACTGTTTGTATAATGGTAACACCCAACTCTCCAGACACAGGGTGAGCCAGGCCCTGCTCCGTGAGTGGACAAGACAAACTGGGAGGGAAACTGAGGCACAGAGGGAGGACGTGACGTGCCCTAGGGCACCCAGCAGGCTGGTGAAAGAGCTGGGACTAGAGACCAGCTCTCCCTGGTGCCACGCCAGTGCCCAACTCCCTGCGCCATGCTGCGGCTCCCTGTGCCATCCACGTGCCCCACGCAGTTGCATTTTTCTCCCAGCGCCAGCCTCAGCACAGCACATTGCTGCAGGGGTGTCTCTCCCCTGCTCCTGTCAAGGTCCCTTGTTCCCCCTGTTCCTCTCTATGCTCCTTCTGTCCTCACCTTCCCTCTCCCCTGCCCCCTGCCTCTGCCCTTCTCCCCGCAAGGTCAGGTCTGGAGCCGATCTGGGCCCATGGGCAGGCGGGTTGAGTTACTCAGGAGATCTGACATCCCATGCTGCTCCCACCCACTGCAGCTGATGATCAGAGCATCCCAGCCTGTTGAAAGGGTGTTTGCTGTAGGCAGCAGCAGCAGCCTGCGGGCGGGGGGAGGGTGTGGGGGGGTAGAGGGCACAGTGCAGACACCAGAGGCTGAAAAGGCAGGGCTGGGGCAGGATCCAGGCATCCCAGCTGCCCGTTTCATGGGGGCCTGGCATCTGTGCCCACCAGCGTAACCCTATGGCAGGGGGAGGATCTGCAGCCCCACTGGTGCTCATTAGAGCATGCCAAGGTCTGTGCCAGTGCTGCCATTGCAGGGAAGGGAGCCGCTGGCAGCCCAGCCTTGCCACGCTGCTGCCCCACTGCCTCGGCGGGCAGTGATCATTTGATTGGGGATTTTTCTCTTAAAAGGCCTTGCTGTGATGCCTAACCACATACCCTGGCTTGTGATTGCATGACCCACACCAGTACATCAACGCCCAGGGATTAGAGGAGAAAACAAATCGATGTTTATACCCAGGGTGAGCTACCTGCACGAGCCCCACTGCTGGCTCCGGCACTTAGCTCCACCCCCTCGCCTGACTTTGGTGGCCCCAGGGGATGGGAGGACAGGCAGGAGGCCCAAGACCTCATCCTGTGGGCCTGCCTGCCGCCCCTCTGGCTGCTGGTAAAGAATCAGCCTGGCAGTAAGGTTAGCACGATGCAGTCGGGTCACTCTGCAGACTCATAGGGCTTGAGAGGCAGTGTGGTCCAATGGATAGGGCACCTGCCTCGGCACGCGAGAAGCCTGGCTTCTGGTCCAGCTCTGCCACTGATCAGCTGGGCAACCTTGGTCAAGTCACTTCCCCTCTCGGTGCCCGTTTCCTTTCCCACTTCCTGTCTACTCAAGGTCTTTGGAACAGGGACTGTATCCTACTATATCGGGGTGGGCAAACTTTTTGGCCCAAGGGCCACATCGGGGTTGTAAAACGGCATGGAGGGCCGGGTAGGGAAGGCTGTGCCTCCCCAAACAGCCTGGCCCCCGGCCCTATCTGCCCCCTCCCACTTCCTGTCCCGTGACTGCCCCCCTCAGAGCCTCCAACCCATCCAACCCCCCCTGCTCCTTGTCCCCAACTGCCCCCTCCCGGGATCGCCCCCTATCCAACCCCTCCCCACTGCTCCCTGTCCCCTGTCTGCCCCAACCCCTATCCACACCCCCGCCTCCTGACAGGCCCCCTGGGACTCCCACACCTATCCAATCCCCCCGTTCCCTGTCCCCTGACCGCCCACCCCCCAGAACCTCCACCCCATCCAACCGCCCCCTGCTCCCTGTCCCCTGACCACCCCCAGGACCCCCCGCCCCTAACCGCCCCCCGGGACCCCACCCTCTATCCATCTGCCCCCTGCTCTTTGTCCCCTGACTGCCCCCCAGGACCCCCTACCCCTTATCCAACCCACCACTCCCCACCCCCTTACCATGCCTCTCAGAGCGGCAGGACTGGCTTATTGGAAAGCCTGGGAGGTGGGCGGGCGCAAGCCACGCAGCCCAGCACAAGCGGCAGGCCAGAGCGCTCCCCGCGCGGGGCGTAGCTACGGGGCAGGGGGGACAGCAGAGGAGGGGCCGGGGACTAGCCTTCCCGGCCGGGAGCTCAGGGGCCGGGCAGGGCGGTCCCACGGCCGTAGTTTGCCCACCTCTGCACTATATGCCCATACTGCACCTAGCACAATGGGCCCTGAGGTCAGCTGGGCCCTCTAGGTGCCATTGTAACAATCCTCTGGCGTGTGTGCCAGTACCAACAAGGAGCGTTAGGCCCACGTCCTGGCCGGTTACCCAGCTGCTCCCCCCAGCCCTGCTGGCTCAGATCAAAGCTCCAAGGCTCACACCCAACTCAAGCGGCTGGGGGGGGAAGAGAGGGAATGTTGTTTTTTACTTCGCTGACAGCAATTGTTCTATTTGCTGCATTGCCCTGTAAAAATTAGTTCCCGGACGAAGGCCCAGTCCTCATCATAGTTTAAACTTGATCTCTACCGGGCTTTGGAAAGAGGACGGCGTCGAGCCCGTGTTTGCCTTAGAGATAAATGATGCTGTGTGCTTCTGTAGCACAAAGGCCTTTGCGTACCAGCCACCGTGTGTGCGTGTGTGTGTGCGTGTGTCTGTGCGTGTGCACACACCCCCCCTCCGCTCACAAGCAGAACCGCTCACCTGTGCATCATAGGCCCAATCCTGCTAAGCAATCCTGGCACTTCTGCTGTAGCGCAGCGCTGGGCTTTCGGCGCACAAAGCCCCGAGTTACATCCCAGCTGTTGCCATGGAGTTGTGAGGGACCGTGGTGTGCGGCAAAGTGACAGCTGCGCCGTCCCCGGTGCGCACGGATTGTATTGGCCAAGTGACGCGAGCTCTTACACTCAATGCGATGGCATGTGTCCGGCTGCCCGGTACACCCACCCCGATGGAACGAGGCCAGGTCAGCAGCGTTCCCCCCTACCGGCGCTGAGCTCGCCTGCTGCCTGCCAGGTTTTACAGCGAGCGAGTTAGTGAGCTCCATGTGAAAACACCTGGGCTGTGCGGCGAGGACCCAGCCTGAGGCTCCCGGTGCTGCGCCCACGCCCTGGGGCAGGAGTCTAGGTGAGCAGAGGTTCCTTGTGTCACTAACTGAGCCAGGACCAGCCTCTGCCACTTGCTGGCTCAGCCCGAGGGGCTGATTGGAGTCTGGGGAGAAGGTGCCTTCCTCCCCTGCCATCTCCCCCGCAGCGCAGCCCCTTCCTCCTCCCCCTCCCTGCCCTCCATGGCCAGCCACCAGTGGCTGAGAGGCATGTGTGCTCAGAGCCCACAGGCTGCCAGTCCTTCTATCTCGGAGTTAAATGGAGCCCCCATGAGTCCCTTTGTGCTTCCTCGTTTGATCTCGGCAGCGCTCAGGACTGCCAGGAACTGGGACTTGGCTGGCACAGGCATGCCACCGCAGCGCATGTGGTAAATCACGGGCACAGGTGTGCTGGCTCGGCTGCGATCAGGGCAGGGCAGGTCGGGCAAGGGGCTTGGCAGGGCTGGAGGGGTGACAGCGTCTTTAATTTCAGAATAAAATGCGCTTTCCACCAGGGCTTCGAAAGCAGTGCTCACCTCAAGGCCTGCAGTCGGGGGCAGCATAGCCCCGGGAGTAAGGTCCAGGACTCCTGGGTTCTATTTCTGCCTCTGCCACTGACTCACTGAGTGGACTTGGGCAGGTCACGTCCCCGCTCCTTGCCTCATTTTCCCCCTCTGTAAAATGGGGCCAGTAAAACTCCCCCACCTTTGGAAAACGCAAAGTATTATGCTGCTGCAGGAGAAAGCTCTCACCCTGCACAGTGTCAGTGAAGGGGGGGATCCAACTGTACTACCCAGCATGGGCGGAGGAGCCGACTGTACTACCCGGCGTGGGCGGAGGAGCCAATTGTACTATCCGGCGTGGGCAGAGGAGCCGACTGTACTACCAACCGTGGGCGGAGAAGACGACTGTACTACCCGGCGTGGGCGGAGGAGCTGACTGTACTATCCGGCATAGATTGGTGCGTGTTTCTAAGACGCCCAGAACCCAGCAGCTCCTCAACTGACACAGGGTTACACCACCGGGGACAACAAACCCATGGACCTGCTCCCTGCTCCAGTGCAGCGGGGAAGGCAGTAGCACTAGACCCAGGGCTGAGCCACCACGTTTGGACCTGGAAGCCGATCTGAACATCACTACGCTTCAGGGGTGTTTGGACCCATGGTTCTGGTTTGGTCTGGACCTTGCGCTCTCCAGGGCTCAGGCGTGTTCAGACCTGGGCCTGTCTCTATCAGGGGAAGACAGACACCATGAGGATAACACCGCGGGCCTGCTTGTCCTCTCGCTGACCACGGGGCATCGGGGAGACGACTCTGTCCTAGAGATCCTGGCAACAGGGAGGCTGGCTGGATTCCTGGGGGCAGGAATTCCAGCTTCCCAAGGCAATAGCCTATGTTTGGTACCATCCCAGAGCAGCCAGAGGGGCTTTCACCCCCTCAATGTCTCAGCCCGGCCCGTGGTGACGTGACTCTTCCCAGCCACTTCTCAAACTGTTGGGGAGGGCTCAGGCTCATGGGCAGGGCTGGCGATAGGAAGCTGCCTCCTGTCGGAGGCCTAGACCCAGCTCCTCTCAGGACGGCTGTGGAGCGGATCTCGCTTCATTAGCTCCAAAGACACTCAGCCCCTGCCATCTGCTCTGTGTACACAAATCCCCCCAGTCCTCTCAGCAATGGAGGAGAGTCCTTGGCAGCTAGCCGGCCCCCTCTCCTAGGGTGACCAGATGAGAGGAAGAAAATATCGGGACACATGCGGGGAGGGGGTCGCCGGTGGAGCAACAACAACAAAAAGAAAAGCGGAGTACCGCGAAATATCGGGACAAATTGCGTCCCGACCAAACATCATTCGGGACACGGGACAAACGCCTAAATATCGGGACGGTCCCAATTTTATCGAGACGTCTGGTCACCCTACCCTCTCCTGGCCTGTGGTTCTGGGATCTCCAGCAGGACGCCTAGATGAACTGGTGGATTGTGGCCCGCTTTGAGAGCCTCAGCTCTTTGTGGGAAGTTCCTCACTGGAGGCCAACCAGGCCCAGCAAGGTAGTCCCTGGCAGTTTCGGGGTTAACCCCAATCGGGCCCCGCAGTCTGCTGTGAGCTCCACACACAGCTTCTTCCCTGGCTCCAGACGCGGGCTTTGCTGTGGACAAAACTCCATTCAAATGCGGCTAAATGAAAGGAAGTCCCTGGTGAGCCCAAGGCATATGGTGTTGGAAATGAAATAGCCCAGCTGAAGGATAATGGCCCATCAGGGTGCTATTAATCTGCGGGCTCTTCTTATGCCATGCAGCAGTGACAGTGCGGAGGAGAAGGAACGACTTGGATACAGATGGGCTCCCGCAACGCCTCGCCGCATTGTTCCAAAGGATTTAGGGAGAGATTTGGATAATTATCCCGCACATCCCTGACAAACACACGGCGCCGCGAAGATGAAGAGCAGCATCTCCGTAATATGGGAGACGCTTTGCCCATGGGGGTTCTCTCCTGCTTGAGAGCCCTCTCCTAGGAGCTCAGGGGAGCACTCAGCGCAGTTTGCTCCAGTCTTTATTAGATCATCCGACTCCGGGTCCCTTCAGTGGTCATTCCGGACATTTCACCGCATGTGTGTGCATCTGTCCATGCCTGTGCATGTTTGTGCATCTGTGTGTGTGTGTGTGTACCAAACCCATCCCCTGGACATGAGCATTCCAGGGATTTGGGGGTGTGCAAAATCTGGATCCTGATATAGTGCCCACACGCACAGACACACACTCCACACACACACACACATGCACACAGTGTAGATCCAGGTTTGAGCTCAGATTTCAAACACTCCAAAGTTCGTGGGAGATCAGACCAGGATTTTGGTTCTGCCCATTATCAAGGCCATTTGGATCCGGAGCTGGGTTCTGGGTGTTGGGACCCAGGGTTTTAGTTCAGTCTGAGGGGTGGGTTTGGTTCTGGCCATTTCTAATATCCGGCCCTTGGATAAATGCCCCGGTCTTGCCGTGCTACACTGAAGTAGGGTTGCCAACTTTCTGACTGCAGAAAACCGAACACTCTTGTCCTGCCCCTGCCCCTGCCCCTTCTCCGAGGCCCCGTACCCCACTCACTCCATTCCCCCCCCCATCTCTCGCTCTCCCTCACCCTCAATCACTCGCTCATTTTCACCGGGCTGGGCAGGGGGTTGGGGTGCGTGAGGGGATGAGGGCTGTGGCTGGGGGTGCAGGCTCTGGGGTGGGGCTGGGGATGAGGAGTTTGGGGGGCAGGATGGGGCCAAGGGGATTGGAGTGTGGGAGGGGGCTCTGGGCTGAGGCAAGGGGCTGAGGTGTGGGAGGGAGATGGGTTCTGGGCTGGGGATGTGGGTTCCAGGTGGAGCCAGAAATGAGGGGTTCAGGGTGCAGGGGGATCCAAGCTGGGGAAGGGGGTTGGAGTGCAGGGGGGTGTGGTGTGCAGGCTCCAGGAGGGAGTTTGGGTGCAGGAGGGGGCTCCGGGCTGGGGCACGGGGTTGGGATGTGGGAGGGGGTGCAAGGAGCGGGCTCCAGGTGGTGCTTACCTCGGGGGGCTCCCCAGAAGCAGCGACATGTCCCTCAGCTCCTAGGCGTAGGGGCGGCCAGGCGGCTCTGTGCAGTGTGCGCTGCCTCTGCCCACAGGCGCTATCCCCGCAGCTTCCATTGGCCATGGTTCCTGGCCAATGGGAGCGGTGGAGCAGGCACTCGGGGTGGGGGCAGCGCACGGAGCCCCCCTACCTGTCCCTCCACTTAGGAGACAGAGGGAGATGTCGCCACTTCCGGGAGCCGCATGGAGTCGGGTAGGGAGCCTGCCAGCATGACTTTTAACGTCAAAAACCGGACACCTGGCAACCCTCAGTGAGAGACCCAACGCCCTGGACGGGCTTCGGACCTGCTCCCTCTTCCAGCATCACCATGCTGAGTGCAACGCCGCATGCGGACATCCTGACCCGCGGTGAAGCACATCCCAACCCTAGGACATTTTGTGGGCTGAGGAGAGTGACGCTGGGGCCCCTGGCTGTCCCAAAGGGCTATTCTTGGAGTCGCAGCCCAGCGTCCATTTTATGATCTTCCTGTCAAAGGAATCACTGGGGACAGGGATTCTTAGCTGACGAGAGCCAAACCTCCCACTATACTAAACCAGCCGGCCCCACTCTCCCGCCCCAGGCTGCTGAGATCATGGAAGGGCACTGAGGCACTGACAAAGAAAATGCAAAGAGAAATGGGGCAGAGAGAGGCTGGTCTCCAAAGTCTCTGGAAGCCCTAGCAGAGCCCAGGACTTGGCTGACTGTCACTGCTGTGGCAGAAGCAGCTCCCTAAGTAGACCACCTGGGCCTGGTCTCCTGAGCACTGACGGGCTGCAGAGCAGTCTGAAAGCCGGAGTCACTCGGTGATGATTGATGAGTGTAGCGCACTGTCGTGCTTTCAGTGAAGGGTTGCCAGGCATCCAGTTTTTGGCCGGAACGCCTGGTTGAAAAGGGACTTGGGCAGCTCCGGTCAGCAGTGCTGACCGGGCCGCTAAAAGTCCCGTCAGTGGCGCAGCAGGGCTAAGGCAGGCTCCCTGCCTGCCCTGGCTCTACGCGGCTCCCAGAAGCGACTGCATGTCTCCCCTGGCTCCGCGCACTACCCCCGCCCCGAGCACCAGCTCCGCAGTTCCCATTGGCCAGGAACTATGGCCAATGGGAGCTACAGGAGCGGTGCCTGCGGGCAAGGGCAGCGTGCGGAGCTCTCTGGCCCTCTGCCCAGGAGCCGGACCTGCCGGCCACTTCCTGGGAGCCACCTGAGGTAAGCGCCATCTGGAGCCTGCACCCTTCACCCTCTCCCGCACCCCAACCCCCTGCCCCAGTCCTGAGCCCCCTTCTGCACCCCAATCCCATGCTGCAGCCCTGAGCACCCTTCCCCACCCGCGCCCCAACCCCTCGGCCTGAGCCCAGAGCCCCCTCCTGCACCCCAAAACCCTAATCCCTGGCCCCTCATCAGAGCCTGCACCCCCCAAATGGAGCCCTCACCTCCCCACATCCCAACCCCCTCCCCAGCCCAGAGCCCCCTCACACACTCTGAACCCCTGTATTCTGGCCCCACCCCGGAGCCTGCACCCCCAGCTAGAGCCCTCACCCCCTCCCACACCCCAACCCCCTGCCCCAGCCTGGAGTCCCCCCCCCACACTCCGAACCCCTTGGCCCCAACCCCCAGCCTGGAGCCCCCTGCTGCACCCCAAACCCCTCATCCCCAGCACCCACACTCCCAGCCGGAGCCATCACCCCCTCCTGCATCCCAACCCCCTGCCCCAGGCCAGTGAAAATGATCGAGTAAGTGAGGGTAGGGGAGAGCGAGTGTCAGAGGGAGGGGGGATGAAGTGAAGGGGGGTCGGGGCCTTAGAGAAGGGGCAGGGGCAGGGGCGGGACAAGAGTGTTCGTTTTTCTGCAATCAGAAAGTTGGCAACCCTACTTCAGTGCAGCACGGCAAGACCGGGGCATTTATCCAAGGGCCGGATATTAGAGATGGCCAGAACCAAACCCACCCCTCAGACTGAACTAAAACCCTGGGTCCCAACGCCCAGAACCCAGCTCCGGATCCAAATGTCTTTGATAATGGGCAGAACCAAAATCCTGGTCTGATCTCCCACGAACTTTGGAGTGTTTGAAATCTGAGCTCAAACCTGGATCTACACTGTGTGCATGTGTGTGTGTGTGTGGAGTGTGTGTCTGTGCGTGTGGGCACTATATCAGGATCCAGATTTTGCACACCCCCAAATCCCAGGAATGCTCATGTCCAGGGGATGGGTTTGGTACATGCACACACACACACACACCGGCACACACACAGATGCACAAACATGCACAGGCATGTAAAGATGCACACACATGTGGTGAAATGTCCGGAATCACCACCGAAGAGTCGGATGATCTAATAAAGACTGGAGCAAACTGCGCTGAGTGCTCCCCTGAGCTCCTAGGAGAGGGCTCTCAAGCAGGAGAGAACCCCCATGGGCAAAGCGTCTCCCATATTACGGAGATGCTGCTCTTGATCTTGGCAGGGGCGGGGCCCTGGCGAAGTGGCGCGGCCTCGGGGCAGGGGCAGGGCAAGAGTGTTCGGTTTTGTGCGGTTAGAACCCAACTCTCGCTGACGACTCTGGGCTCAGGATCAGGCCTCATGTGGATTTCTCCCATGGGCCAACAGCAGGAAGGCGGCAGCCCTCGCCAGGTTAGTGAAGAACCTGACGGCTCGTCTTTCGCTAGGAACCGTGCCGGATTGTGCGATTAGCCACATCCAGACAGAGCATCCAGCCCGGCTGTGAAAAGCTGCCCCCCCCCCCCCCCCCCACACACACACACACCATCCTGGGCCGACTGGAGGACTCCTGGGGAGCGAACGGGTGAGGGAGCCCTGCAGTTCTAGGGCGCTGGCTCCCGTCTAACCCAGCTCTGACTCAGGCTGGAAATTGGTACAGTCCGTCCCGTGAGATGCGTTGGGCTGTCACTAGCCCTGTTCTGAGGGGTGAATGCCCACGACGCCCAAACACCACTGCAGGGGAGACTAATTGGCTCCCTTGTTGGCAGGCTGAGCAAAGGCCAGGGATTGAATGGGCCTCCGAGACAGATTCCCCTCACCCCATCCCTGGAGGGGTCCCCTCCATGTCGCCTCGGAGGAGGATATTGGTAGCTGCTGGCCCTGTTGCTGCTCTCGGTGTCCCTGTTCTGTGTCCCTGGAGCCGTCACAGCCTCTCAAAGCCCTCTCTTAAGAAGGGAACTCAGGGACGGGGAGCATCCAGCCCCTAGCACCTGGCTCAGGGTTGGAGTTACACCTGTGTGGAGCTCAGGGGACGTCCTGCCAGGCTCCTCCGTACTGATCCTGGGCGGCTATTTATTCATCAGTGGCCCAAGCTTTGAGTCTGCACACAGGACGCCTGCGTGTGTTGTGTCTTCCTGAGGATTGCTTTGTTGCCCTCTGAAATTTAATGAGCTGCTGGCTCCAAGCGGCTGCTGCTTCTCCTTCGTCAGCAGGTTTTGCTGATGTTTCTGGATCTTGCTCGCCCAGCCTTTGATCCAAGAATTATGGCTCCAATTAACGGCAAGGAAACAGGCTCCCCCCCCTCGCCCTCCCATGGGATCCATCGCCTGCCTCTGGCCTGGCGATATTGACGGAGGGAGGTGGTGGTTCTGACCAGCCAAACCTCTCTGCGAAGCTCCGGTCAGAACGGCTCGGGGGGAGTAGGAGCGTTATACTCTTGCTATCACATATCTGGCTCACGAGGGGGTGTGTGTGTGTGTGTGTGTGTGTGTGTGTGTGTGTGTTGCAGTAGCAAACTACCTTTCAATACAGAGGGAATCTCAGGCAGGTCAGGGGAGCGGGTGCAAAGTGCGAACAGCAGGTTTGTTCCACTGACTCCACACAAGAAGCAAAGCCAGGCTGGCCCAAGGCTTAGGGTGCTACTTGGGAAACCCACATTCAAGGCCCTGTGCGACAGGGGCCAGTCCCTTAGCCATTGTCCCCCATCTGGACTATGGGGATAACAGCGCTGCCCTGCCTCCCAGGAGCGTGTGAAGATCAAGACATTAAAGCTGGTGAGAGGCCCAGATACTAGGGTGACAGGGGCCAGATAAGACCCTAAGACAGCAGGTGGGGTGATGAAATACTGAAGGGCAGCCCTAGGGGATTGTAGAGTAACTTGGTGTGGACATGCATGTGGAATTGGATCTACTCCTGGTTTTGTAATTCTATCCCCCTCTATCGGCTGGAAGACAGAGCGTAGCCGCCAGACCCCCGTGTTCTCCAGGGCATTTGGGGATCATGCGGTCAGTTCTGAACGTTATGATGATTTGAATCCCAGGAGGGCCTAGGAGCCCTCGTCACGGACCAGGCCCCACAGGACGAGGTGCTGGATGGAACCGAGCAACCCGAACGTCTTCCCGCGACACATTCCGAACGGCAACTGCCTGCTTCAGGTCTCCCTGGGGGACGTTTCACCTTTTCGGTTTGAACTGACATTTCAAAATGGAGAGGGAACTTTCATTTCAATTGCTCCCGCCAGGTCGGTGTAAAAAACGTGACACGACGACCATCAAAACCGCAGGGGGAGTTTCCGCTCTGATGGGGAAAATTGTTGATGTTTTCCCGCGAAAAACGCCTGCTCTGCCGAAATGGTATTTTCCCCAGGAAAACGTCCCTCGTCACAGACCTGGACTCTCTGGGATTGAAATGTGACCTGTCTGATCATGTGGCCACAGGTCTGTCCTGCCCTGTTAGTTCTGGTGCCCCTCCCCCCAAACACGGCGGGGATGTGGGTGCCCATGCCTGCCCCACCCTCGAGAATGAGCAATAGGGGGGTTTAAAGTGACGCAATTCCCCTGCAGTCAGCCAGCCCAGGGCACACTTCCAGGTCCAGAGATGAGTGGCACATGCTGGTGGCTGCATTTCCTTTCCCTCCTGTTTGCTCATTTCCTTTTCTGATTACGGGAAGGTGCTGCTGTGTGTACAAGCCGGCTGCTGGCTGGGCGTGTGTGGCAGGGCCGGAGATGGGAGCTGCTCTCAGCGCTGAGCTGGGCCAGACATCCGGCCCGCAGCGCGCAGTGTCCCAGGCTGCCCTGCCGAGGGCTCTCCTGGCTGCGCTCAAACGCTAACAGAGCCGACGGGCCGCTCATGCAGAAAGCTCTTTAGTCACTGGCCAATTAAGCACAAGTGCCTGCGCCCCGGAGTGCAGGTTAGCCTCGCGTGAAGAATACCAATGAGGCAGGAAGGTGCTGGGGGGCGGGGCAGGGGACCACTCGGGCTCCCCTCAGCAGGGACCCCTGAAACATGGCTCCAGGGGATCGTCCCCTCCCATGCCGCAGTGCAATCCACTCCTTTCGTTGTCCCCTCCCTGCGCAAAACTAGTACCCCTCGAGGTCCTTGCCCCTTCTCCCTGGCTTCTGTGATCTACTGCGTCAGTGCAGGGCAGCTGTAGCCAGGACTCCTGGGTTCTTCCTTTGTCCCTGGGCGGGTGCGTCGTCTTGTGGTTGGAGCAGAGACTGGGAGCGCCAGTGCTGCAGCTGGGCGGCTGTAGCGCCACCGCCTCCATGCATCCTACATGGTGGGAAAGGGTTTGTCCAGTGATGGCGTTAAACCACCTCTTGGAGAGGGGGGTAGCTAGGTCGACCTAGCCCCGTCGACACTGGGGGAGGGGGAGGGTAGGTCAACGTAACTACGGTGCTCAGGGCATGACGTTTTTAAGTATAGACCAGGCCGCCAGAGTGCTGTCCAGTGATTGGAGCACGGAACTGTCACTCAGGACTCTTAGAACCAGATTTCTTGGTTTCTATTCTTTCTAGCTGGTAAGGGAGGTGGAAGCCGCATGTCTAGTGGTTAGAACAGAGGCCTGGGAGCCAGGACTCCTGGGTTCCCTTCCTGACTTGGGCACTAATTCAGCAAGGTACTTAAGCCCCTCAGTGGTCTGACTAACTTCGGTGGGACTGATGTTAGGCCCGTGCTTAAGTGCTTTGTTGGACCGGGGCCCTTGTCACTGATTTGCTGGGTACCTTTCAGGCGGTCACTTCCCCTCTCTGTGCCTCGGTTTCCACACCTGTGAAATGGGGATAAGCAGCGCCCCATTTGGGAGTTGCTTTGAGATGCTGAGAAGAAAGGGGCTAGCGAAGCGTAGCGCTGCCATGGCTTATGTCCTCCTTGTCCTTCCTTCCAGCTCACCGTCCCATGGGCCGTCACTAGCCCGGCCTCCAGCCCACGTGCGGCTCTTCCAGCCAGCCACACCTCTTGTGTGTCCCAGGGCATTTCCTGTGTGAACCAGGCAGGGGGAACGCCGCTGAGCTGGGAAGCACCTGGCCTAGAATTTACTCACTGATGTGTCCCAAAGGGGCCACGCTAGGGAAAGGCCTAAATTATTCACTCCATTTACATTCATTGCGTTTCCCGGATGTCAGCAAATGCTCAGCCCTTTGAGTCTGCCAGAGCCAGGGCAGCCTGAATATTTCATCGCAGGGAGCTGGTGGGGCCAGCCCTTCTGAACAGAGGGTCCCACGGCCCCACCCCCCAACATCACAGGGTCCTATGGCCCCGCCCCCAACACTGTAGGGTCCTATGGCTCCCCCCGAACATTGCATGGTACTATGGCCCCGCCTCCAACATTGCAGGTCCTATGGCCCCATCCCCCAACATCACAGGGTCCTGAGCTGCTGGCATTTTCCTGCTCCCTCTTCCCCATCCCATCCCCAAAATGTCTTCTGGCTCCTGAGGGCAGGGGAGGCCCTATGCCTGCCTCCTGCAGCCGCTCTGATTGGCTGCCCTTTCCCCAGGGGCGGGACGAGTTATACAGGCACAAGCCTTGGCAAGGCCGAGTACCTGACAGCATTGCTGCAGCATGGGGTACTCCAGGGTTAGCACTTGCAGCATGGGGTACTCCAGGGTTAGCATTACTGCAGCATGGGGGTACTCCATAGCATAGCTACTCCAGTGATTCTTTCGGGAGACAGCTACCTTCCCACCAGGTAGATCCTGAGAAGTAGCGAAAGAATAAGAGAAATGGTGGGAGAGGGGGAGAAAGAGAGCTAGGTGGGGAGAGGAGATGGAGTGGATGAGAGTGAAGGATGGAGAAAGGGGGATGGTGGCTTCTGTTCCCGGCTCAGACACTGCCTCATTGTGTCGTTGAAGCTAGACTCTTCCCTTCTCTGTGCAGTGATAATAGTACCTCACAGTTACAAGGCCAGCGCTGGGCGGGTCAGAAAGTCTGCCCATATTGTGCTTTCCATTGGTAGGTCTCAAACATTTTACAAATAGGGGTCGCCGTCATTAGCCTAATTTTACAAGTGGGGAAACTGAGGCACAGAGCAGGGCAGTCACTTGCCCTGGGTCAGTGTCAGGCGTAGAACGCAGGAGTCCTGACTGCCAGTCCTAGGAGCTACCTATTAGATCCTGCAGACTCCCACATGCAATGGCAATAAGATTACCTACGGGGATGTGAAGCATTAGATCCAACATCCTGAACAAATTCCATTGTGATCAATTACCTGTGTATTCTGCCTCCTCCCACGAAGGGAAGAGCTGGGCAAGCAGGGAGCACGTCAGCCGGAGGGGGGCATGGCAGCTTCCGGCAGATGAACAGAGCGGAGCGAGCTGGGTTTCAACAGCCGTCATGCTGTGGCAGTTTGTTTGCTCTTTTATTTAAAAAGTACATAAATACATAATCATGTACCTTAAAAAATTGCTGCGATCTTCTCCATAGCTGCCAACTCCCTTGGAATTGGAGTAAATACAGGCGGGCAACTTTTAAACACATGTAATTGGGGGGGTGGGCGGAGAGGGGGGAAGGAGCCAACATATTATTTATCTGTTTATCTGAGTGAAATGTAGAGCTGCCTTCCAATGAATCGCACGGTCTGTTAGGCAATGATGATTCACATCACTCTAGGACCAGAAGGTTCCCAAAGAGCTTTGAGAAGGACATGGAATCGAACACCCCAGGGAAATGCAACCACCTCTGGAGTGGAATGCAGCAGCCCTTTAACAGCAGATAATAGTGCTGCTCGGCCGTTTAGGATGGGAGGTGAAGGAAAATCTGGATGGCAGTTGAAAATGCTGGATGGATTACATCAGCAGGCTGTAATTACTCAGAAGTGGCATTTGTGTAGCCGGGAGAAGGGTGGGTCTTTGGCGCCCAGGCCTGAATATGTGTATCTCATCTCAGGAGAGGCATCACGTCCAGGACATCCTGGCTCACAGCACGGACTCCCCACCGCCTTCCCTGCCCCAGCTTTTTCACCAAAGTCTCTTATCCGGGCTCTGACCCAAATCAGCTTGTGCAATTGAACACGAGCTCAGTAGGAAGGGGAGGTAACACACCTGTGGGGCACAGACCTGGCCCAAAACAGCCCCAGAGCAGAGCTTGCAGAAAAACATCCAGTCTTGATTTAAACATTGTCCCCGCGGCCCCTGGTAAATTGGTGAATTACGCTCACCGTTTTAAATTGATGCAAATGAGCACAATGGGGTAGGGACGATTGGCCCTTCCTGGGATGCTAATTACAATGGACTGTTCCATTTCCCCTCCCCTCCTTCCTGGGGGTGGGGGTTAATCAAATGTTTTCCCTCCTTGAAGCGAGAGCGCCCGTTTCTCCGCGGCTGGTTAATTATTGAGGCTCCCAGGCTGTGATCATATATTTATGCATCTCCGTGGGCGCCCCTGTCATCCCAATCACAGCTCAGGCGAGAGGACGCCCCTCTTGGGGGGAGGGTCTCGCCTCGGGCCGGGCGAGGGGCGCTGCTGGCCAACCGCCCTTTTAAGAGCAGAGCCCCCTGGGGTGGGGGGAGCAGTGCATTGTGGATGCAGCTCTGCCAGATGCAGGGGGTCTGTTGTGTAGCAGGCCCAGATGTGGGGTTTGCTAGAACAAAGAGACCCCTCCTCCTCCAGTGGTTCAGCAGGATGAGAGTGCTAATACATAATGGATAGTAATGCTCTGCGTTACTGCACCGGGGATTTCAAAGCACTTGGAGAACGTAATCCATGGCAGCCCGTAGGTAAGAGCTAGGCATCGCTTCGCCCGGCACCGAAATGCAGCCATCTCTGGGCTGGGGCACAGCAGCGGTCTGCCAGGTGCAGAGCAACATTCAAACTGCAGGGAGGCAGAAAGTGTCGCCACTTGAGGTGGAAGGTGGCCAGGACAGCCGGGATAACATTGAATCTCCTGCAAAATATTCCATAAGCACAGCAGGGGTGGGGATAATTGGCCCTTGTTTGGATGCGTTGGGTTGTTCCATTTCCCCTCCCCGGGGGGTGGCGGTGGTGATCCTATGGGGTCTTTAATGACCAAAGGGGGTCAGGTGCTGGTTAGCTAAAGGACAGCTCCAGAGCCCAGCAACCTCTAGCATCACGCTGGGGCATTGCTTCAGTCCTAGGAGGAGAGCACCCCCTACTGACTCTCCTACAGCACTGCAGTGGGGTACCAGCACTCTGAGCGAAGGGGGATTTCACCAAGTGACCCCCAGGTCTCTGCTATGGCTATCGGGCTGCTCCCCAAAGAGCAGGGGCCCTGAGTCCTGATCCCGGCCCAGCCCAAGCCACTTGGGGGCAGGAGCGGAGCAGGTCCCAGTGCCAGAGCCTCAGAACACAGCACCAGCTGCAAGGTCAGGGGCATAAGGGGGACCTGCCTGCCCCAAACATCTTAGCCTCCTGTTGGTGCCCTCTCAGTACGGCTGCAGGACTTGAGCGTGCTCACCCAGCCCCCTCCCTTTCCGCATTGGGGTGGGGGGCAGCCAGGATCAGATCCTCCCCTGCTCTGAGCTCCATCGATGGGCACCAGGGAGTCAGACCCACTAGAGATCCCCAGCGGTGCACTAAGGCAGGCGGTGCCGATGATCTCACCCCTGGGTGCTATGCACATTACAGGCCCACTGCTGAGACAGTGGCTGTTTGCTGGACTACAGCTCCTGCTGGCAGGAGCCCCCCAAAGGCAAATGATGCCCGGGGGTCTCCTGGCCTCCAGCATTTGTGCCTCGGACACTCGGGGCAGTGTGATTGACAGGCTGTCGTGCTGTTGGATGACTCTGCCCACTGCCGGGGTGGTACCGGCATTTCGCCTGCTGGGCCCAGCCCTGCCAACGCTCACCTTCCTTTCACTCTCGTGTTATGGGCATCAGCCACCGCTGCAAACGTAGGACAGGCCTGTGCCTGGCCAGCAGGGGATGAGAGCTGCTACCGGCCCAGCCACGGAGCTGTATGTCGGTCAAGCTGTAGCAGCTCCCACTTCTAGCTCTAGGGTCCCCAGTTCAATTCCTGGTGCCTCGGCCAAGAAAGCTGTCCCCTAAATGGTGGTAGATCAGCATTTAGGGGGATCTGCAATGCATGCTTAGAGAGTGGGTTATGCAAATGTTTCGAGGAAGAGGGGTAGGACTAGCCCCTCCCCTTTATGGCTCGGAGGAAAAGGAATCTTGAAGGTATTGGGGATGAAATGGAAAAGGTTGCAAAGCTCTGGCTTGAGGGTCATTCTGGGCTGATTGCATATGCACAGAGGATCAAAAGCCAAACAGCCCGTAGGACATTGTGTGTTGTGCACGTATGTGATAGGCTGCCCTCTAGTGGGCAGGCCGCAGCTAGGATAACTGACCTACAGCTGGTACCACCCTGAGTGGTCCCTGTTAGCTCAACGGCAGTGACCTGCGATGGCCACGGTCCCGACTGCAAGGCTGAGCAATGTGGGTTTGTGCGGCCTCACTAGTCACACGTCAGTTCCTTCCAAATAAACCCCCTGGTGAAAAGGGATCTGGCAGGACGGGAGGATCGTCCATTTTTTTTTTGCCATTGGAAATGAATTTTCCTGGCAAGAACAACTGACACGAATCGTAAATCACTGGCGCTGACAGCTTCACCTTCCAGATTAGCCTAATGAGGCTCCTCGCAGCCCCGTTAAACACCGATCTCCGCGATGTACGCCCACAGAGCATTCAAAGCCGGCTGGGCCTCTTTGATGCCTTCCTCGCAAGGCCCTTCCCTGGAGCAGTTTAAAGGCACCGTGCGGGCAGGCTTGAGAGCCACCCTGCTGGGAGTCTGTGACCGTTTTGACTCTAACAGGCATCAGTTTTAAGGCCAGAAGGAGGTATCATGATCCAGAGGCTAATCCAGAGGCGCCAACTCTGTGGGTGCTCTGGGTCTCAAGCACCCATCGGGAAAAAATAGTGGACACTCAGACCCTGCAGGGCTGGATTAATCTTTTATTAGCCGCGGCACCTGGACTGTGGCCCCACCTTCTGCTCCGCCTACACTCTGCCCAAAGGCCCCACCCCCACTCAACCTCTTCTCCTTGAGGCCCCACCCACGCTCTGCCCCAAGGCCCCGCCCACTGCTCGCATGGGGGGAGGGGGCAGAGAGGAGCACACACCGGCCGGAACAAAAGTCAGTGCCTGTGATCTAGTCTGACCTCCGCTGGTCTCTTCTGCCCTAGATGGGACCGAGCCCCACACTATGTCGCTTCAGAAGCTAGTGCCCCAGCTACTAGGCCACAGGAGCGAACCGAAGGACCTTCTCCATAACACAGCTTGTCCAGAATACAGTGGCCTGGCTGCATCGTGCTGTAACTTTCCTGCCCCGTCGTAATGATCTGGAGTCTCCGGTTCTACCTTTCCATCGCATTTCGAGCCGGCACACACCGCCGAGGCACTCGGCAGTCGGGAAAGATTCAATCCTTCTCTATTAGAAGCTGCAGTCCCTAGAGTGAGATGTCTGTCTAGTGTGTTATTACCTAGCAGGGTGGTATTTTCTTTTATCTCAAAAATACAGGGTCGAATTCAATAAAAGAGCAAAAATTGCAGCTGGCGGGCAAAAGGATTTGTTGTTTAATAAAGTGGCTCCGTTGGGAGTGAAGGACGGGTGGTCCTGAGAAACCTATTCCCCTGCCGTAATTAGATTTCAGCCCAGCTCTTTCCAAACTCAGCCATGCTGGGAAAGCTCCAGGGACCAGCCAGGATGTTGCAGCATTCAGTAGGTGGCGCTCTTCCCCCTCAGTCAGCGTTGAGAAGAGATGAACCGATGGAGCTGATCTGCGTAGAGCCAATGTTTGCTGGGTGAATTTAGGTTCATGTTCTCTTGAGAGTGAAATCCCCCCTTGTGCCGAGGGGCAGCATGTGGCCTATGCACCACTGAAGTCCTTCTGCTGACCCTTTGCATGGGAGTGATTTGTGAGCACGAGAAACGGAGGGTTGTCTCCAAGGTGTTGGTTACTGGACGGTAGCGGCCAAATGGTTCAAACGAACAAGGTTCAGTCTGTGCATTGAGCATGAGCAGCACATTGCAAGTATTCACTGTCCAAGCCATGTTGCTTAGTTCGGATTGGATATGGCGGTCACACGTCATGTTCCTGCCCCTCCCCATGGGAAGAGCAGGACTCGTTTAGAATCCAGTTTCCAAGGCGAATAGCACTCGCTTTGGTGAGCTCAACGTGCGCTTTCCACCAGTATTGGCTCGAAGTTTGCCGGTTCTGCCAGTAAACTCACTTAGCAGAATAGTCACAGGGGGCAAAGACTAAAGGGCCGTGAGTTGGGGGAGGGGGGGTTTGTTTTATTTGAGGGAATATTTCCAACCACGCTCTAGTCTCCCAGCATTAGGGTCACGTATTCTAAAGCGACCTCGAAAGCCAGTGAGACCTAGAACGCGGCTCCACTCAGAAAGTTACTTCAGGATAACGGTGCTGGGGACGAGTGGGGTTCTTTACCCACGTAGAGCTCGCCAACGCTAGCAAATTGTGTTGCTTTAACTAGATTCATATAGTTAATGAAGCAAAAACCCCTAGTGTCCATGTGGTTTACCAGTATAAAAGTCCTCATTCGAGTATTGCTTATAGTTGTATTCCGGTTCAGGAAAGGGAATAACTCTACTGGTTTAAGGAGGCACCTTTATACAGGTATAAACGGGTCCATGTTAGAGATTGTAAAGCTATACTGGTAAAAATCAAATCTCCACTGAAATAGTGATGCCCGTATGATTTGTCTAGTGTAGCCCAGCCCCTGGGTGTACAGTACAACCCCAGCATAGGGGCACCATGCACCAGGGCACCATTGTGCTAGGCGCTGTACAGACACAGAACAAAAAGATGGTCCCTGCCCCAAGGAATTTGCAACCTATGTGTCAGACAAGAGACAACAGATGGAGACAGATGGGCAGATGGGGGAGCACAAGGAAACAATGCGACATGGTTGGTTGGCATGATGGGCAGTGGTCTCAGCACACCAGAGGCCGAACCTTTCTCAAGCTGTCCGTCACCGTCATGGCAAAGGAGAGATCTAAGCAGAGCTTTGAAGGAGGACAATGTGGCCGCTCTGCAGCTCGTTGTAGGGCGCTTCTCCCACGTGTGGGGAGCAGCGGGGGAGAAAGCACCAGGGAGCTCATTCAGAAGTTTAACCAGTGGGCGATGGAGGCTGGCGTCATGGGCCGATCGGAGGCGGGAGCTGACATTTCGATAGTGAATGAGAGATGAGAGTGAGGGTGGGGAGAGGCCTTGAAAGTGAAGAGAAGCCGCTTATGTCTGCTGTGCTAGAGAAGGGCGGGGATGGAAAGAGAGGGGTGACGCAGCAGTTTGCTGGATGAGGACGAGCACGGCTCGATTGCTTTTGTCGAGGCCGGAGAGAATAGAGCAGTGACTGAGACTCAGGATGACGAGAGCCTGGATGAGTTTTCTCTGGGTGACGGATAGGAAAGCTGTATCTTCGAGATCTTACGCAGACAGAATCTGCAAGGCTTAGCCATAGCCTGGCTGCGAGGATCTAGAGAGAGATCCGACTCAAAGACAATGCCCAGTGACGGGCCTGAGTGACAAGCAGGAGGGTGATGTTGTCTCCGACAGAGGAAAGTTATTAGCTGGGACGGCTTTGGGGGAAGATTACGAGCTCTGTTTTAGCCAGGTTGTGCTTGAGCCGATGGCTAAACCCCTGCAAGGAGCTGTCAGGGAGACGGGCTGAGATTTTAGGAGACAGATCTGGAGTGAAGAGGTAGATTTGTGAGTCTTCAGCATAGAAACGGGAGTTGAATTTGTGTTTGCCGATGAGGCTGTATCGCTCTATACTGGTAGTTAAAGCAGCAAAGCTGCCTGTAGGTAAGGCCTTGGGCTCCCAAATGCCATGTCACTTTTGAAAATAAGACTTAAGCCCTTCTAAAAATACTGCCCCTAGTCTTGAACCTGTGGCTTAAGAGGATGTTGTGCTCCCTCTGACAAGCTGTAAAACTGAGGGCCTGGCCATCTGTGGTCTTTAAACATCCCCTGACATCTGCTGCGAGATATGGGAGCATTAAAGGGACAGTGTCAACTTCAAAATCACTTCTGTCTGTAAGTTTTGCATTACCATTATTGTGGGTAACATCTACAATCACTTTAACTGGAAGGGGGAGAAAGAAGAAAAATCTCTATTTTTTCCCCTCCTGGTTTCCTTTGTACAGATGACAACATTTTGCTTGGAGTCCGTTTCACTCTATTCCCTGTGTCATTAGTTAATTAGTGTTCCCTGTGCAACAGGAAAGAGAAAAACATTCACAATAATAGGAACATATGAAGGTAAAAACACAACAGTTGGCAGGGGATCCTGGGGGCAAGTGTCATAACTGAAACGGCTTTTGATTAGATTTCAGCCTGAGAGTGGTGCTTTAAAACAGACACTTTGCTCAAACTCAGATTGGTTAATTTCATTCCAACTACCTATAATTCCCTCTCCAGTTTGGATTGGGCAAAGTATTGTTCATTTCCTGTCATTATCTATCTCTCCTGCAGAGTTGCCACATATTCTTAACAAGCTGCCATGTTCCACCCCAAAGGTCATTGCATTTCAGGGGTATGAGAATTGATCCTTATTTATCTGGCCTGTGAAATGCTTTGGGTCCCTTTAACCTAGCAGTGCTAGTTCAATTATTAGAAATGGACCTGACGCAGAAAGCTTGGATCCAGAGCCCAACTTCATCGGAGCTGGGGATTGTCTTTGGGCATCAGGCGGTTTGGTTTGGCCACATTGTAGACATAAGAACTACGCAAAAAGTTTGTACCCAGGCCAAACTTCCCAGAAGTTCAGGTGTGATTAGAGCCAGCGGGGTTGGTTCAGGCCTGTCTCTGATATAAACTTGAGGATTTTATCATCGGCCTTGGAAGTTTCTGTCCCATACAAGTGCTATGGATTCTGCCCCTGAAGAGGTTAATTTGTCAGGGAGAGGGAACATTGGGTGTGTATTTCCTTCCTGACCCCTGCAGCCAATCTTATTTATACCCTGAAGCATACGTTTTGACTACGCTTGAACTTAGCTTGCAAACCTATAAATGGGCTGGATCTGTGCTGAGCTCCCAGGAAAAGCCAGTGGACATGGCAGGTTCTCAGGATTTGACCCTGTGTGCTTAAAGATCATAAACTTATCTAGTCCTTTTAAAAACCCAGCTACAACACTTACCATCAGTCTAGGCCAGTGACAGACTCTATGACCATGGCTGCTCAACATGTCTCTTGCAACTCCCTCGGCCCCTGTAATAGAGAGCAGAGACTCCCGGCACCTGGACCTTGTTCTTGTCTGATTCCATTTTTTGATTAAAATAAAATCATTGCAGCAAACGCATTTCAATTAGCAGGACTCCAGTGCACGTCTGGCCCTGACTAATTGATATGATTTGCTGCAAGGAGAACTTTTGGGCCAATCAATAAACTATAGAGCATTTAATTAAGAGGGAGCCCTAAAACTTGCTGCATTGATCAACTGCAGGATTATCTTAATTAGCAACTGGCTGGTGTTCGACTCCGCTGCTCTGGAGCCCTGCACGGACCCAGGAGATCACCTTCACTGTCAGAGCCGCAGTAAAAGCAGAAGATGGACAGCGGGTTGTAAATTGGGGCTTTCATAAGGGGCTTGGGGGTGGGGCTGTCTGAATAGACCATTAATAACCTATGAAGGGAAAATGGGTTTGGTGGGAGATCCCCAGCTGCCTTTTCCAGACCCAACAGCACATCCAGATCATGTTCCTCTCGCATGCAGAGCTCTGATTCAGCGCAGCCTTTCGAGGCTGCCATTAGCTAGGCAGGATACGAGAACCATAACTATGCTCATTTCTGCCTAAGCAGCCTGGGGTGTCATGTCACACCCCTCCGGGGGTCATCAACCACAGGAATCAGCCACAGTAAAGGAGTAATGGTCTCAAGTTTAGGTTTAGGTTGGATATTAGGAAAAACTGTTTCACTAGGAGGGTGGTGAAGCACTGGAATGGGTTCCCTAGGGAGGTGGTGGAATCTCCTTCCCTAGAGGTTTTTAAAGTCAGGCTCGACAAAGCCCTGGCTGGGATGATTTAGTTGGGAATTGGTCCTGCTTTGAGCAGGGGATTGGACTAGATGACCTCCTGAGGTCCCTTCCAACCCTGATATTCTATGATTCTATGAATCAAATCTAGGGTCTCCAGGTACAAGCCACTACTGCCCGATCTGAGAGACCCGGCTTATTAGACCATGCAGCCCCAGGCCCATCGAGCTCGAGCAGTGGCCCAGAGCTCCACCCTGCGCTGGGGGTGGGTTCCATGCTCGGGTGTCACTCAGCTTCAGTCCAGTCCGGGGTCACTTCAGCGGAGTGACTCCAGGGATGAGTCTGAGCTCCATGGTCTCACTCAGAACCATACGAATCAGAGAGGGAGAAGGGTTTAGGACCCCAATGCTCTGATCTGTGAGGACCAAACCAAGGGGATGCCCAGACACTGAGGCCAGAAGGGACCATTATGATCCTCTCGTCTGACCTCCTGCAGAACACAGGCCGGCAAATGCCACCCACTGAGTCCTGCAACCAGCCAATAACTGGACTTCAATTACTGACCGTTGGCGAGTGTTTGCTCTGGGCAGGTCCCAGGCTCCCACCCGTCCCTTTCCAAGGCTCTTACAGCTTGGAAGGTTTTCGGCCTGTATTTACCATTGCTTTATTCCACCCCATTACGCCTGCTTCCACCCTCACTCACCCTGAACAGATCAATGAAGTTTATATGTGACTCCGCCACCCTAGCCATGGTCCAGTGATACTCTAGCCGGTTACCAAGTCCCCTCCCCTTAGCCGTTGCATGGTAACACTGTTTAGTAGCATGCTCCATTGGTTAGCAGGCTGGCGTAGCCGTCTGCAGCTGTGTAGTTTCTTCCCAGCTCTTCCACTGACCTTGGGTGAGTCCCGCTGCCCATCCTTTGGGTTATAAGCTCTGGGGGGCACTATGTGTGTCTATACAGCACCTAGCCCGATGGGTCCTGCTCTCATGTGCTGCCATGCTAATAATGGAGTGCAGATCAAACCAAAGCATCCTTCTTACTGCTGCGTTATATATCCAACGTGCCGCTCAGAACGCGGACGCGCAATACTTAATTTGTAGTATTAGACAAACCTCAATTACGCTGCTGTTCTCCACAATCACACTGCTCCAACACCGCTGGGAGAGTGACCCCTGAGTTGGGAAAGCAAGAACCTTAGTGCCTCTGTCACTGCTTTGCTGTGTGTCCTTAGGCCAGACCCTGCTCTGTGCCTCAGTTTCCCCATTTTTAAAATGAGGATGATGATACTTTACCCCCCTTTGTAGAGTACGTCGAGATTTACAGCTGGAAAACATTCTGGCCTTGATTCTCCATTGCCTGTGTCATCATTTATACCCGTGTAACATGCTCTCCAGTCAGTGGTGATAATTGACATTCCCTTTGCATGGGGGCGAATGACGACAACCGGTGCCAGGCAATGGAGAATCCGGCCCTAGAAGCATGCAAAGTACAGGAATTCAGTTATTAACCCTAGCCATTTGTTATACGAAGGCTCCCCTCTCCAGGAGTGGCCCAGAAAACCCCCACACGTTTTCCCAAGTCTGCTGCTGTGGGAGATTTGCCCTTGAAGACCCCTGGATGAATTGCTCTTGGTAGCAGCTGAGGCAGGCACGCCCCATCCAGCCAGAGATGACATAGGCATGTCTTTTGCTCCCTAGCCTATGTGCCTCTGTTTCCTGCTGCATGGAGGAATTATTAGCACCTGTTCCAGAAATTACAGGACGCTGTCCCCAATTTACAGCATCAGCCCAGCATCTGCCACCTCCGCTTTTACAAGACATAACCAGGGAGATGAATTTAAAGCTGCCCGGAGCATCAGTGAGTTTAGGACTCAGTGAATATATGCACGAGGACGCAGGCTGTCGCTAGGAAGAAAGGATTTCCTGGAGAGCTAGATGGTAACTTACCAGCGGAAATCTCTGTCGAAGGAGCGAGGATGTTTGAGATAAATGAGACCAATTTTGGAAAAGAATGTGTTCTACCGACTGGATGCAATTCAAGGCAGGACATGAGTGGGTGTGGAGAGATCTGAAGTCAGTTGGAATGATACATCTGCTTGTGCTGGATTTGACTCACTGGGGCAGATTTTTAAAGAAGCTCCACATGGTGGGAACAGGTTGGAGGCTGAGCTGTTTAGAAAGTCTGGCCATAATTGGCACGGTGGGAGGTGCTGAGTGCTTAGAAATACGGCCCACTGTGTTTATCCAGCTAAAGGAGCAAATATACCAGGAGTTGAACCCTGTGTGGAGATGGATAATCTATGACACTGAGGTCTGTTTGACTGTGGGCGGAGAGTGTTACAATCACGTGACACAGAAGTGATAGGTCAAATTGGAGATTCTGATTACAAACCTAGCGAGGGTTAATTACCTTCCCTGTATGGCTGGACTGTCTGGGTCCATCTGTCTGGCAAGAATTTCCCCCCAACCTATCCTGCATTCAGAATGGCCAAACTTTGGGCCATAGGCCCAGACCTGCCCAGCACAGTGTGGGGCGTTATGCCTAAGGTTGCCAGGTGTCCGGTTTTCGACCAAAAGGGACCCTGACAGCTCCTGTCAGCACTGCTGAGCAGGCTGTTAAAAGTCCAGTTGGCACAGGGCTGGCAGGCTCCCTACCCGGCTCCACACGCCTCCTGGAAACGGCCGTCATGTCCTCCAGCTCATAGGTGCAAGGGCGGCCAGGGGGCTCCGCATGCTGCCCTCATGCCGAGCGCTGGCTCCGCAGCTCCCATTGGCTGGGAAGTATAGCCAGTGGAAGCTGTGGGGACGGTGCCTATGTGTGGAGGCAGCATGCTCTGCACAGAGTCGCCTGGCCACGCCTCCGCCTAGGAGCCGAGGGACATGTCGCCGCTTCCGAGTGCCGCCTGAGGTAAGCGCCACTGGCAGCCTGCACCCCAAAACTCCTCCCGAGCCCCAACCTCCAGCCCTGAGCCACCTCCAGCACCCAAACTCCCTCCCAGAGGCCGCACCCCAAAACTCCTCCCAAGCCCCAAACCCCCTGCCCCAGCCCTGATCCCTCTCCTACACCCAAACTCCCTCCCAGAGCCCACACCCCCTCCCGCACCCTAACCCCCTGCCCCAGCTTGGAGCCCCCTCCCACACTCCAAACCCCTCATCCCTGGCCCCACCCCAGAGCTTACATCCCCAGCCATATCCCTCACCCTCCCACCCCCCACACCCCATAGGGTTGGAGGTCGCCAGCTCGACATGCCACTGCAGCTGCTGCCCCCCTCTCATCCCATATCTGATTTTGTTTGGCGGCTGGTTCAGCCGGGCTCCCGGCCCCTCCTGCACCTAATTGCTTCGCTCTCCCTGCGGCAGGTTAAGTTGCCATCTCTGTACTGGCAGGTGAGCAGCGACGTGGCTCTAATCTCGCTGCCAGCTCAGGGAAGCGGAGGGCGAAGCCGCGTCCGGGCTCTGAACAAGGTCAGCGTCAGTTGGCTTCCCGGGGGCAGGGGATGGAGGGCTGAGCACTGCTGGGGATTGCGAGCTGGGGGGGTCTCAGGCAGCAGCTGAGGGGGTCCCTACCAATGCCCGCTCCTGCTAGCGGGGAATGTGCTCGAGTCCCAGCGCAGTGCCAGTGTGATCCTACCCCGAGCTGCAGTTAGCCAGGGACAGCAGCCCGTGGGGTAGAGAGCCCCATCTCCCCTTCTCCCTCTGCCTGCATGGGACGCCGCAGGGACCAGACCAGTCTCAGATCCCCCCCAGGCTGCAGGCATCATTTGTCTGGGCAGCTCCACTCTGCCCAGGTGCAAGAACCCGGCAGGTTCTTTAGGGTTGGGGCTCCCCCGCCAGTAAGCTCCCTGTCCCTATAGCATGGTGGCGCTCAGCTAGGTACAGAACTGCCCTGCCTTTGGTCACTGGGGGCCATCCCTGTCCATTGCTGAGGACTCGCTTGGCCGCTGGGGTTGTGGCCTTGTTTTGTTTCACTTCACTCTGTGCAGGACGCCGTGAGGGGTGATGCATGGGGACAGGGCACTGGACTGCCTCTCAGGAGGCCTCCCTCTATTGTATTCCCAGCCATGCTGCTGACTTCTTTGGTGCCCATGGGCAACTTGCTGTCTGGCTCTGTGCCTCAGTTTCCCCCTCTGTAAAATGCAGGTAATACGGCACACTCACCTTTGAAAAGTGCTTGGAGCTTTGCGGATGAAAAGTGTCATATAGGAGCTGCCTACTCCTTTTATTATGGAGCATATTACAGAGCAAGCCAGTCACACTCGCGAATGAAGACTTTATATTTGTTCTTTCTCTGTCTGTTATTTTCCTTAATCTTAAACAGACTTTAGCCAGGCTGAAAGACTGGTGATTTGCTGTTGGTGGTGTAACTGTGCACTGCACACCACTCAGCATTTACCTGCCAGGCAGATGCACTGGAAAAATTTGTAGATGCAATTAACAGACTTCACCCATCCGCAGGGAGACTGTCCCATTAGCTGCTAATTTTGCCTCTCCCTGTAATGAAGAGGGATTTTTGCTGCGTGTTTCAATTAGATGCTTCCAATCTCCCTAGAAATCTCATTTTGACTCCTTCAAACTGTCCCAGCTTGACAGCCTGGAATGAAGGAGTGGGGCCTGTACTGCCCGCATGTAAACACGCTCACCTAGTCTGGCTGTTCATAGTGAAATCCCTCAGAAGCCCTTCCTAGCTTCATCCCCAGAGTCGGAGGCTTACGTGATCACCAGAAGCTAGCAGCCTTTTGGTCTAGCTGCTTGTAAGCAGCTCTGTCAGCAGCCCCCAGATCGATGGCTGGCTATAAACCGGCGAGCGCCACGCTCCTTGTATCATTTATTATTTACATTCCTCAATTGAAAAGATTTACAGCCCGGTTGTGTTTCCCACGGCCCTTTCCTGGGCGAGTTTGAACGGGGCCGAAGTGAATTTGGCTATAGCGCAAACAGCCCATGCAGGCCTGGCTGTGCGTGGCCGTTTGGCATGAGAACGCTGGTTTGTTACGCCGCCTGCAGGGTGGTTCAGCAGCCGTTTTCACTGAAATCTCAGTCGCGCCTGCAAGGCAATGCAGATGCAATACACAAGGCACACTCCATGGCTAGGAGGATAGTGCTGGCTAGTGGTTAAGGCAGCCAGGCCTCCTGGGTTCTGTTCCCTTCTCTGCTACTGGCTTGCTCTTTGGCCTCGGAAAAGTCACTTCACTTCCCTGTTCCTCGCTTTTGCCCATCTGTAAATGGGAAAAATACAGGCGTGCCGTTCTACTGCCCTCTGTCAAGAGCCAGCTGTATGAAAAATGCCAAACAGGACATAGCATGGAGCCAGTGCCTGCCCCGTGGATTGACAATTGGCGGAGATGGGCCGGGGCCTGGGGGAAGAGTCGGAGAAGGGGGCAAGGCCTCAAGCGAAGAGGCGGAGAAGGGCCTGGGGGAAGAGGCGGCTTAAGGATCCCTTTACCAGCCATTAGAAAGCTGGCAAGCCTCCCCCCACCAGCCCAATCGTCCTTCCTCTGCAGAAAGTTGCAAATTAACCCGTTCCAGGGAATGTCCTGTCCCCCCATCATCATGGAACCCCAATAACTGGTTAACATTCCACTCGGGGGTCTGCTCGCCAGGCACCACAACCCCCAAGATCAGCTGCTGCTTCATCACAAGAGTCTTTCTTGAGCCCTCACAGATGGGTTCCTCCAGGCAGGAGACTTTGCATCATACGCTGGGACCACCTTGGATTGCTGAGTGGGGGGGAGGGGCAGTAATTCCCAAGAGCCCAGCTGATAAAGGTGCCCCTAACGTGAAGCATAAATAACACTTGTTAGCCGGTGACACACGCATTTCACTCAGCCCATTAAATGCAGCCATCGAAAGCAATCAAGCCTGCGTCCCTCCAACTAATGAAATTGGCCAACGCTCTGTGTTGATTTTTGTCTGAGTCGTTTTGGTTTGCAGTAAATTCTGCTCAGCGGCACTATCCGTGTGGTCATCCCCCTGCTGAACTTCACTTCGCTTGGAGCAATGGCGCTTAAATAAAGATCGCCTGGTAGGGCCATGGAGAAGCAAGAGGGGATTTGGGGGCTCGTGTCCCACTGGGCTTTTCACGATAAACTCACTGTTTACTGCACAGTTATAATTCATCTATAGAAAATGCTCACTCCAGCCAAATGAGCTCTGAGAGGTGGGGGGGTTGAAGTGTTGGTTTGAGATGTTACATGGGATGCAAAGTAACAAGAACCCCTAGCCTCTATTCAGTGCTATTCACCAGAAGTGCTGAAAGCAGCTTACAAAGGAGGTAAACCTGATTTTACTGGGGAAACTGAGTCACAGAGCGAGGAAGTAACTTGCCCAAGGCCATCTAGGGACTAAGGTGGGAATAGATCCCAAGAGTCCTAGTACAGGGTGCTGTCCACTATGCCATACTGTGTCCGTGTATAGCTTGCCAGACAGCCATAATATAGCTCCATACAGAAACAGATTAAAGCTTGTGATACTGAGCAGGGTAAAACTGGGGGTGTAGTGAGACCCCCTTGAGAGAGTGAAGAGACAGGACTGGACTGTGATGCATATAAATGTAAAGAAGATTCTTTATTGAGGCTGCTGCACATAGACAGATCCTGTGGTTCTCCCTGGCTCCCAGTCTGTGCTGCCTAATGTCACTGCACAGGGTGTCCCCTAGGCCTGGCCTGGCCTGGTCAGTTGTTATGAGAACACTCCAGCACATGTGACAGATGGATTGGGTAGGAAGGAAAGTCTTTGAGCAGCAACTAGTGACCCCAGTGTACTTCCTCTTTCAAAATGGGCTGCGGAGAAATGCAAAGGGAGACCCTTTGATGTACTGCCCGCTCCGAGCGTTCAGAAATCATAGCTGGCCACAAACAGTCATGAAATTGCCTTAAAAATCATGAGATTAATATGTTTCTGTGTGTATATATATATACTTTTAAGTTTCTGAGCCTTTAATGTTCAGATGTGCCAGCTTTTCTCTGCCGCCACAGGGGCTAGAAACCTGGGGCCAGGTCTACAAAGGAATTTAGCAGAGCTAGGCAGAGACTGGAATTGCCGTTCCATGGGAAATTCTGCCATTTCTAAATTCATTTTCCTTTCAGATCAGAACAAAATACAAAGAATTTTGACCTGTCCCCTGCAAAGTGAAATGAAACAAAAATAATTTTAGGTCAATCAAAACATTTCGTTCTTACCGTGACATGTTTCAATTTGTAAATGTTTTTATACGAGAAAATAAAATAAAATTTAAAACAAAAAGTCATTTTGAAATGAAAAGTTGAAATGGGCCTTGCCAAAAATGCCCAAACGGAACATCTCAACCGTATGGAAATGCTTTTTTTTTTTTAAAACAAAAATCAAAACAAAATGTCATTGACATTGACACGTTCCTGCTGGTAGTTTTGGTTTCTGTGAAATGGCATTTCCCCTATGGGTGCCTACTGGGAGTTACAGATGTGTCTATAGGAGTTATGTACCTACCTCCAATCGACTTTCAATGCGAAACAAGCCCCCAACCTGCTTAGATGTTTGTAAATCTCACTAGGTGCCTGTCTGCACCTTTAAGTGCTTAAATACCTTTGCAAAGCTGGTCTTTACTCCTCTGAAATGAAACGGAGAATCTCTCACCTCCAACCCTGGGACTTTAAGAACAACGCCAAATTCAAGACTTGTGGTAACAATGTGTGTTATAAAGAGGTTGGGCTAGAACTGCGGGGGGTCTCTGGCAAGCAGTAAAGGGGTGAGAGAGAGCCTGGTAGTTAATTTAATCCATCTAGTTAATCGTAAATGTTGAGCTGCAATTCATTCCTGGACACGGCAGCAAAACCCATCTGAACAGAGCCCCTGGACAGAACTGCCTTCATGCTTCCGTTTGCTGAGCGGACACAACAAATGCATCACATGATCTGCATGCAGCATGTTCACTGGGACCGGTTTTAGCAGTGGAAACCCCTTCGCGCCCTATTACTCCATCACCAAGAAAAGCTCTTTGGTTTCATTTTTAAGGGTATTATTATTTATTATTTGTATTGCAAGAGCGCCTAAGGGCCGTGGACCAGGGCCTGACTGTGCTAAGCTCTGTTCAGAACCAGAAGAATTGTGTTTTAAGAGTCTGCTCTGCTACCTGATGCTGTATGTCATTTATGAAGCAATGCAGGAGGTTTGCAATAAATTCAATGCAGCGCTGATAGACTCAGGGTGTGGGCGCGTGCATGCGTGTGTATTATATGTATTCTATACCGTTAGTTCTCCATTAGATCCAAAATTGTAAAGTCTAAGTGTATTTTCTAGCGCTAACCAGAAAATGAACATCCCCCCAAATGTAGGTTTTTGGTTTTTTAATGAAAATCCAAGTAATTTTTTCAAAAACATGGGGTGGAGGAGGGGGGTTGTGAAAACATTCACTTTTGACAACACCCCTTTTTTGAATAAGAAACATTTTTGTCCAAACATGTCGACCGGCTCTAAGATTTCCTCATGTTACGAAGCATAGGCAATCCAGGGAAAGGGGAGAGTTATTCGCAACTGGCTGGAGTAGACTATGCGGGCAGTTGCAGAATAATAATAATAATCCCTAGCTCCTATATAGCACGTGGCATCAGTAGCTCTCAAGGGGCTTCACAAAAGAGGCGGTATCATTGTCCCCATTTTACAGATGGGGAAACTGAGGCCCGGAGAAGGGACGTGACTTGCCCGCAACTGCATCCCCCTAGTGATGGGGTTGATCCAGATACTTGCATTTAAAAATCTCAGGCTGCAGCTCAGGGAAACACATTTTCAAAGGCCCCTTTTTGCCTTAGCGCAGTCACGGTCGAGAGCATTGGCGGTCAGATGCTCCTGCCCCACAGAATTGAAGGCTAAGGCCCGACTCCTGCCGCTTTTTGCATGCAGGCCCAGCACTCCTCCAGGATGCAAAAAATTGCAGGATCAGGGTTTAAAGCTTTTCAGCCAACACGTATAAGCTTCAGTGGGGACACTTGGGGAGAGAGACAGAGACACAGACCCAACACCAAGTGCCAGGAATCATGGCCGAAAAACATGAGACTGGCTTAAAATTAGTAAAGTGTTTATTTTCCTTGCCCACTGGTATTTAGGAGTCATGTTTTCAAGCTTTTCTCTACAGCCACCATATATATATATATATATATGTGAAAGATGTGATTCCCATCTAATCCCGTGACTCCAGGTGCTGGGGTTTTAAGTGTCTGACAATGAAACCTGGGAGTTCGCAAGGCTTCCCCCTCTTTTAAACCTTTTCTAAAACGAATTCTGTAATTAAGGATAATAGGCCTGAAGCCAATAACAAATACAAAGCTAAATAAAGAATGGAATAGTAGGCAGAGAAACAAATACCGAGACGGTCTTTAATTTTACATGCATGCAGAAATCTCTATGCAATATTTAAAACCGCATCAAAGCCTTATTTATAGATTATGAAAGACAAGTGCCATTAAAAAATCATGGCGGTAAACAAAGCGAATTCTGTACATAAAGAGCAATGAATCGTGAAGTAACAGACTGATTTGGAGGTAAAGGTGGCACAGCTCGAATTTTCTACTGTCCTGTAAAGGACCCTCGGAAAGCCACTTGAAAATATCAGCTGTTCTGCTGTATTGATTTCACAGAGTTTTCCTCAGTCTGGGCTAGGAAATTTTCCCTGAAGCAAATGAAACTCAGGGATGAATCTGGCCCTGGCAGTTCAGTCCGGGTTTTCCCATTCGTCTGTGCCAAAGAGGCGAGTTCAGCGAGCGACCCTAGTGCCAGTGCACTGGGGGAAGCTGGGGAGAGCAACTCCTCCTCCAGTGCTGCAGAGCGGCAGGTAATTGAAGGACGTTTAAATAGAAGAATTAACTGAGCTAAACATGACAAGTCTCACTTCCATTATTATCCCCTTGCTTGAGTCTCCAAAGTCCAGCCCTACTCTTAACCTGTAAGCTAAGTCACAGGCTAATGCCCAAACCACTGTCCTCTCTGTACACTGCTCTTTGCTGCCTGAGCCCACCTGAGCCCAGCTTTGCCATTGTCTTCACTAATACCAGGGCTGTGGCGGTTCTGAGATGGAACGCAGCTTCCAGACCTCCTGTCCTGCTGGGAGGGAGAGTCTTTCTTTACAGGGACCTATTGCTATTCAATGCAATTCACTGCAGGACGAACCCCATCAGATGGCTCAGAATCAGAAAAATGGATCCGCGCCTCTTCCATCGTTGGGGAAGTTTGGACCCTGACAGGGCCGCCCAGAGGATTCAGGGGGCCTGGGGCAAAGCAATTTCGGGGGCCCCTTCCATAACAAAAAGTTGCAATACTCTAGTAACGTGTATTTGGAAATGTGAAAAATAACCAGTGAAATACATTCAAAAATTAATTTTTAATAATTTGAAAATACACAAAATACATGATTTAAAAACATTCAATGCTTTAGTACATTTGCAATTACATAATGGGCTGTCGCTGGGTGATGGTGATGGTTGGTGCCAATGGGCTGTCGCTGCCTGGGGGTGGCGCTGCTGTTGCCCAGGGCTGGGTGGGGAGCTGGGCTCTGGGTCGGGGGGTGCCCGGCTCAGAGGGGCTGGACTCGGAGCTGGGGGTCAGGGCTGGGGGGGGGGTGTCTGGCTCAGAGGGGCTTACCATGCTGCTTACTCCCGCCTCTCCTGGAGCCTCAGCGTGCCGCGTCCAGGAGCGGCCCTGGACAGCGCTGCAGCGGCGGGACCTGAGCTCCTCCCGCTCAGAGCCGCGTGGTAAGGGGGTGGGGCTCCAGTGGGACCTGAGCTCACAGCCCCGCCCCCTTACCACACGGCTCTGAGCGGGAGGAGCTCAGGTCCCGCCGCTGCAGCGCTGTCCAGGGCCGCTCCTGGATGCGGTGCGCCGAGGCGCCGGGGGATGGGGGAAGGCAGAGGCGGGGGGAGCCTCCGACATTCTTGTGGGGGCCCCTGTGGGGCCCGGGGCAAATTGCCCCACTTCCCCCCCCTCCGCCCCGGGCGGCCTTGGACCCTGATCTGAACTTCCCAGCTCTGGCCCATCCCTCTGTCTCTCACTGCCCAGGGACAAGCTGCAGCTCCTGTCCCTGCAGCCAAGAAGGGCATTCGGGAACATGCGTCTTTGCCATCAGCTCAGTGCTTCCGTGCACCTGGCTTGCTGCTGGAGAGCTGAGTGTGAATTGTGCCCGGAAAGTTTCACAGACTCTCTGCAGTTCCTTTTTATAGATTCGTAGATTCCAGTCCCAGAAGGGACCATCACACTTATCTAGTCTGACCTGTATAACCTGTATGACACGGGCCAGAGAACTTCCCCCAAATCATTCCTAGAGCCGAGCTTTGAGAAAAAACACCCCCTCTTGATTTTAAAATTGCCAGTGATGGAGAATCCACCAGGACCCTTGGTAAATTAGTCCATTGGTTTTGCTAGGGAGGCACTTGCTCCCGGTCTCTTAACAAATCAGGAGCCTGTGGCCTGCAGTGGGGAGAGGTTCCTACCTGCTGACCCCATGAGCTCTTGGCTGCCCATTCCCCTGGCTCAAGTCTCCCCGGTCCCTCCTTCTCCACCTCCAGCTGGGGATCATTCCTAATAAATCCTCCCTGCCGCGATGTATTTGCCGGACGCTGGACGATGAATCATGCAGACATTTCAGTCTATTGTAACTAATTGTCCATGGGATTTCCCATTAATTACATGATACACTTTGCCTTTAATGTCCTGCGAGCCGCCGTGCAATGAGTAATTCTCTGCTCCGTCCCCCTTTGTTCTTTTCCAGATAGCAGCGCTGGAGAGGCAGATCTTCGACTTCCTGGGCTATCAGTGGGTGCCCATCCTGGCTAATTTTTTACACATTATGGCTGTCATCCTGGGCATCTTTGGGACCATCCAGTACAGATCCAAATACCTCATAATGGTAGGTTCAAGCGGCCGGCCGGTGCACCCAGCCTGCTAGCGCATCTCTTTCGCTTCCAGCACTTTGGACAGCACTCCGCAGGTCTCACTGCGAGCGGCTTTACTGCTCGGGGGGCTATCGGCTGGCACCAGCCGGCACTCAGCAGTAATGATGATAATGTCATTGAATCATAGAATCTCAGGGTTGGAAGGGACCTCAGGACGTCATCTAGTCCAACCCCCTGCCCAACGCAGGACCCATCCCCAGCTAAATCAAATTTCTAGTGGCCCAGATTGTGCCAAGGAGATCCATGCCGGGAGAGGCCCTGCATGCCCCACGAGAAACGGGGAAGTCAATCACCTCTGCATCACCATCCCCCTCTGCTCAGCACCCTGCCGAAGGCTCTTCACGATCCTCATGGAGGAGAGGGCGGGACAGGGCTGTGTGCTCCTGGAGAGATTGCTCAGAAGCAACAGAAAGATCCCGCCCATTGGGTCGCAGAGGCAGCTTGTCGCCAACTTCATTAGTACGAAGGGTCCCTGTGGATGTGTAAGGGTTACACCAGGCCCGCCCCCGTCTGTTGTTATGACGTGCTGTGCGACCTCTCCCGGGTCTGTGAGCTGCTCCAGCAGAGAGCAAGAGAGAGAGCCGTGTATCAACGCTGGAGAGAGACCCGGGGGCAGTGGAGATGGGCAGCCTGGCTGGAGTTTCATGGCACACTCAGGACTCAGCCCAGTTCATTGACAGGTTCATTGAGGCTTTTCAGTCCTTACAGTCACAGGCCCCGCCCCCACCCTGACTCCGCCCCCTCCCTGCCCCTATTGGATCCCTTGCCAAAACCCTGCCCTGGCCCCGCCTCTTCCCCAAGCGCGCTGCGTTCCTCCTTCTCCCCCCTCCCTCCCAGGCTTGCCGTGGGAAACAGCTGTTTTGTGGCGCAAGCGCTGGGGGGGAGAGGGGAGAAGCAGAGGCAGAGGTGAGCTGGGGCGGGGGGGCGCGGGGCGGGGAGCTGCCAGTGGGTGCTCAGCACCCACCAATTTTTCCCCGTGGGTGCTCCAGCCCCGGAGCATCCACGGAGTCGGCGCCTATACTTACAGTGGCCATAGGTGCAGTTTTGAGGGACGCCAAGCTGAGTTAAAGTGAAGTTCTGAGTGACCGTAGATCAAGGTATGATTCAATTTCCAGTAACCGCAGGCCACGTTATGGTGCAGTTTCAGGTAACCCCAGGCTGAGTTAGGGGCAGTTTCAAGTGACCCCAGGCCAAGTTAGGGTGTAGTTTCAAGTGACCCTGAGCTGAGTTATAGCGATGTTTCAAGTGACCCCCAGGCCAGGGTATGACTCCATGTGGGATCTGCTGTTTCATTTGGTTTAGACAGAAAACTGGGTGAAACTGGCTGTTTGAGCAGAGTCTTATTCTGAGATTTGAGGTTCACTTGAAGCTCAGGGAGAGTGACCCCCTTGTGAATAGCCACAAAGAAAATGAGAAAAGATGGGGTGAGGAGGGAGAGGTTTGGGGAAGGAGGTGACAGGAGCGGGAAGCTGATTGAATGTGGAGCAGGGTGGGAATGAAATGGGGGTGAGGTTTTTCTTCCAGAATCCCTCCCCCATGCCTGCTCCTGGGAGTGGGCGGCAGGAGCAGAGGGAGCTGAGGAAGCCAGCCACACGGCGGCGCAGATGGTTGAGAAGCTGCTGTTGGAACATCTGATGCAACGAAATCAAACCGTTTCATGGGCACAGACTGATTTTGCTGAAATGTTTGACAAAAAACCCCACTACCTTTTGTTTCGATAAAGTCAAAGGGCTCGGATTCCACCTGATTGTTTGGACTCTCATGTTATATGATATTAAACCAAGCTAGACAGTCAAAGTGAAGCGTTTGGACTGCAGAACAAGGAGCAATGGTCTCAAGTTGCAGTGCGGGAGAACTAGGCTGGATATTAGGAAACACTATTTCACTAGGAGGGTGGTGAAGCACTGGAATGGGTCACCTAGGGAGGTGGTGGAATCTCCATCCTTAGAGGTTTTTAAAGCTGGCTTGACAAAGCCCTGGCTGGGATGATTTAGTTGGGGTTGGTCCTGCTTTGAGCAGAGATTGGACTAGATACCTCCTGAGGTCCTTTCCAACCCTGAGATTCTATGATTCTATGATTCTATGCTGCGCTTTGATAAGCTCATTTCGATGTTTCGTGGGAAATTGCAATATGCCGACGTTTTGTTCCAGTCTGGGCGGAGCGGCCAGCCCATGCTTCGACTGGCTCTGCATGGCAGGGCTTTGGCCTTCCCTCCAGTGCTCTCGGTTCCTGGTGCTGGGCGATCAATAGATTCAGGGACCTTAAATGTTACTGCCCCCCTTGGTGCTGTGCCCAGGCACATCCCCACCCCCAGCTGCTAACCCTCCAAGGGATCCATGCAGGCAGGGGTCTGGCCCGTGCTCACGAACCATTCCACTTCCTCCATCCCTGGCAACCTCGCCACGCCCCTACCCCCCCCCCGCGGTCTGTGGATTTTGCTGGACAGTCTCTCCACCTCCCCTGGGCCAGAAACTGAGGGCAGAAGTTCGGGGCTGCAGGAGGAGGTACAGGGAGGAGCTCCGGAAAGGAGGCATGAGAGAAAGGAGATGTGGAAAGAAGGATGAGATCTGAGGCTTGTTACTTCCTGAGCACCATCGCTGGGCTGGCTGCTCTCCACGGAGAAGCAGAAGTGCATAGTAATCCCAGGCTGACCCAGATAATGCAGCACAGGCCCCAGGCCTGCACTGTGCACACTCCTTTTACATCTCCCCGGAGGCCTGGTCTGCACTGGCGGGTTTTCACACTGAGGTAGCTGCAGCCAGGGCTAACCCCTAGTGTAGACATGCTGTAACCAGGGCCACCAAGAGCGGGTTCGGGCCCCGGTGAAAAAAAATTTTCGGGCCCCCTTCCGGACCACCGGGCTCTGGACCGGCTAAACAGGGCCGACGAGAGGTGGAGGGGAAGCCGGGCCCCCTTCTGGACCGCCGGGCCCCGGTAATTTGTACCGGCTTCCCCCCCCTCGTCAGCCCTGGCTGTAACCATGTAAACAGCGACCCTCTTGCACTACAGTGTTTTTACACTGGTTTCCACCCAGCCCCTCCAGTGCAAGCCACGTTTTACACTGGTGCAACACATCTATCCAAGGGATTTGCATCAGTGCCGCTGTACTGGCAGAGCTACCTCGTGCCCGGTCTACACCTAAAAACTATGCTGGTGTCGGTAGGTTGCTCAGTGGTATGATTTCCCCCCCGCCCCTGACTGATATTGCTGGGCCGGCAAAAGCTGTAGTGTAGACACAATTATACCTGAAAACATGTCCTTTTCCCGGAATAGCTTGAACCATTTCCCCCGTTCAGGGACCTGATTTAAGCGAAGCCAACACAACAGTTCTTTTGCCGGTATAAATTGCATCTCCCCTAAGGGGGGTCACTGGTACAGCGAGATCAGCAAACCCTTTCTCCTGTAGGCAAGGCCCCAGATAAATAATCCCAGTGCTGACAAGCGCCAAAGCTTTCTCAATGATGCTGTAATTCCCAGCCAATTATCTGGGAAATGTGGTCAAATGACTGTAGCAGGGGCCAAACATCAGCTAATTCATCCTATCTAACTCTCCCAGGGGACAGTTCAGTTCCCATTATTATCCTTGTTCTACATTGTGTGAATGGCTGCGCAGAGTGCAAGGCACGGGGAGTCAGGAGCGCTGCCCCTGATTTGATGCATGATCTTGGACAACTCGTGCCTCAGTTTCCCCACCTGTGAGACAGGGAAAACAGTCCTGATCTAATGCGCAAGAGGAAATGGGAGGATCTTCCCAATGTTTGTGAAGCACGCCACCATCCTTAGATGTCAGGTGCTATAGACTTGCATGGTATTTTTTGTAGAACAAATTCTGTTCTCAGCTGTACAGATGCAATTGCTGCAAGATGATTTCCTCTGGGAAAGCATTGAAACCACCACTGGTAATAATATCACACTTAGCTCTCAGAAGTTGTAGATCTCAAAGCACTTTACAAAGGAGGGTAGGATTTGTTATAGATGGGGAAACTGAGGTACGAGCGTATCGACAACTCGCCCAAGGTCACAAAGGAGGTCTGTAGCACAGCCAGGACTAAGGACTGAGGGCTCTTGTTGCAGCCCATGGGTCGCAATGCCCTCCTCTGCTGGCGCTCCGAATGACAGCACCATAAATGCTGTCATGTGACATCGTGACTTGTACGGTAGAATTCAGTCAGTGTCTCGTTCTGTGCCGAAGAGCTCTGGAGAAGCCTTGAGCATTTCCTCTCCCATCTTGTTCTGTACTGGGCCCTGGTGAGAAGCGGAAATGCCTCTACAAGAGCAAGGTTGGTAAAGCTGGGCTTCAGCATTGATTTTAACTACTGGAACCACTTCTTTACCATAGGGGTTTTCTGCTTTAACTCCTCTTGGCCCCTGCCTGTGATCCCCCTACGCCTGGTTAGGGAGGAGAGGATGAGTGTGTTTGGTTGACATTGTCTGGTCTCTGTCCTCTTAGAGATGGGCCTGAGCTTTGACGTTCAGATCCCGCTCAGGCTTTCCCTGAAGTCTGGGAGCGTTTAGATGAGAGAGGGGTCAATGCTGGGGGAGAAGGTTGGTCTAGAACCCTTCTCTGGTTGATTCAATTGAAGTTTATTAGCATAAAGCGGGTAGCTTAATCTAGAGGCCTGAGTCCTGACCACAAGTCTAGGAGCCAGGAAATTTCATGTCTGATACTGACGCATTGCATGACCTTGGGCAAGTCACTTTGCTTTGTGTGCCTCTGTTTCTCCATCTGTAACAGGGGGATAATAATACCTATGCACCCATCTCATAGAACCATAGAATCATAGAATATCAGGGTTGGAAGGGACCTCAGGAGGTCATCTAGTCCAACCCCCTGCTCAAAGCAGGACCAATTCCCAACTAAATCATCCCAGCCAGGGCTTTGTCAAGCCTGACCTTAAAAACCTCTAAGGAAGGAGATTCCACCACCTCCCTAGGGAACCCATTCCAGTGCTTCACCACCCTCCTAGTGAAAAAGTTTTTCCTAATATCCAACCTAGACCTCCCCCACTGCAACTTGAGACCATTACTCCTTGTTCTGTCATCAGGTATCACAGAGAACAGTCTAGATCCATCCTCTTTGGAACCCCCTTTCAGGTAGTTGAAAGCAGCTATCAAATCCCCCCTCATTCTTCTCTTCTGGAGACTAAACAATCCCAGTTCCCTCAGCCTCTCCTCATAAGTCATGCGCTCCAGACCCCTAATCATTTTTGTTGCCCTCCGCTGGACTCTTTCCAATTTTTCCACATCCTTCTTGTAGTGTGGGGCCCAAAACTGGACACAGTACTCCAGATGAGGCCTCACCAATGTCGAATAGAGGGGAATGATCACATCCCTCGATCTGCTGGCAATGCCCCTAGTTATACAGCCCAAAATGCCATTAGCCTTCTTGGCAACAAGGGCACACTGTTGAGTGTGTGTGGCAGTGTGTGGGAGTGTGTGTGGCATTATAGGGTTAATTAGCTGATATTTGTAAGGTGCTGCAGGTATGTGATAAATTATAACAGATTTTCATTTCCAGAGCCCCGTGTGCTTTTGGGGCCAACAGATTACAAACACTGGGCCTGATCACCTTGTCCCTGCTTCTGGTTTAAACCAGGGGTGACCCCACTGAAGTTTGGTGTAAATCTGGTGTCTGTGAAAGCAGAGCTGGGTTTATTACTCATTAAACAGTGCGTTTGCTTGTGCGTGCTGGGTAGCTGCAGGCAGCGATGGGAGCTCATGCACCAGCCCGGGTTCTGCATGCCCAAACGCGTGGTGCATGTGGCTGTCTCTTTCTGCAAGGCCCATGTGCGTAAGGCCTGATCCAAAGCCCCTTGAAGTCAGCAGAAAGACTCCCCTTGACCTCAGTGGGATTTGGCTCAGGGCAGAAAGCGGGTGCGGAAGAAATCTGAACGCTGTTGGTCTCTTTCGGATGCCCTGCCCGAGGGCAGAGCCCCCTGGAAAAGCCCCACGCCACTGCCCAGCTGCTTCTCTCTCCGGCTGCTAAGGGCTGTTTTGCCCTTCGGCATTTCTGAGCCTCTGTTTCTTTCTCTCCCCAGTATGCAGCGTGGCTGGTGCTGTGGGTTGGATGGAACGCATTCATCATCTGCTTTTACCTGGAAGTTGGACACCTGTCACAGGTAATTACCTCTCTAATGGCACTGAGTGCCGGCTCCTCGGAGCCATTGATCAGCCTGGCATCCCTGCCCCTTGGGTTTCACATCCTTCCCGTTACTGCTGTTATTCCTCATGCACACAGAGGTCACGGTGCCGGGGAAGAGCAGCGCTGGGGCGGGAGGTCGCAGTGCATCTCCACTCCTGCCGCTGCCGCTGCTTACTGGTTTGCAACTTCCTTTCTTTCTTTCTTTCTTTCTTTCTTTCTTTCTTTCTTTCTTTCTTTCTTTCTTTCTTTCTTTCTTCACACGGTAGCACTGCAGAGACTGATGAGCCGATAGCGCTGGCTTGCGGGAGGCGGTGGGGCTAAGTGACCTGCATGTTTCCCCCAAATGCAGCTCAGCTGCTGTTCGAAGGACGGTGTAGTGAATTGGGCGCTGGACTGAGGCTCTGGAGACCAGGTGTCCTGCCTAAGCCACATATTCCTTGTGTGACCTTGGGGAAGTCACTTAATCTGCCCTGTGCCTTGGTTCCCTATCTGTAAAGTGGGATGATACTTCCCTACCACACAGCGGTGTTGGGAGGATAAAGTTCTATTGATGGTGATGACGTGCTCAGACTCTGTGGGGATAAGGATTTAGCTGCACCTCAGTTGTCACCTGCAACATCACCTGGCCTCCTCACACACAGCTCTGTTGGTGTCCCTCAGCCCTGACTTGCAGCACCGCCAGCTATCCCAGTCCTGAGTTGCAGCTGGTCAAAACATTTCCAGCGGAACAGCTTTCAGTTGGAACATGAGAGAGACAAGGTGGGTGAGGAAATAGCTTTTATTGGACCAACCTCGGTTGGTGAGAGAGACAAGCGTTCAAACTACACAGAGCTCTTGGTGCCCAAAAGCGTGTTTCTTTCACCAACTGAAGTGGGTCCAATAAAGGATGTTTCCTCATCCACCTTGCCCCTCCCATATCCTGGGACCAACACGGCTACAACAACACTGCAAACTACAGTTGGAAAATGGGGATTCAATGAATTTGGAACGTTTTGCAGGAAGGTAGCAATTTTGTCAAAATGTTTGTGGGAAATTAACTAAATGTTTCATTTCAATAAGGTCAAAATGTTTTGTTTCGACATAATCATTTTGACTTGTATAGTATATTGTATTAGGTAAAACAATAAAGTCAAAACCTTTTAGATTTTGAGACGGTTGGAACAAAATAGTTCCAGAATATTTCTTTTCGTAAAAAATTCTGAGTTTTCAGCCTTTCAGCCGCATTTAGGGTGATGCCAGATTTCAAAAGCTTGGAATTTCCTGCGGGATGGAAATTCTGGGTTTTGGCCAACTCTGTTCTGAGTCTTTCTTAGTGGAGCTTTGGGGCTGTGTGGGGAGGGGGACAAGTGTTGTTTGGATGAATGTGCCAAGGCTCCAAACTTGGTTTCTACTTTTAACCTCACCCAGATTTGCAGAGGCTGGGGTGAAATCCGGGCTCCACTGAAGTCTATAGGAATTTTGCCACTCACTTCAAAGGAGTCCGGATTTCACTCCCTGTCTCCAGAAGTGAAGAGCTGGTGTGTTTCCCCTTCTCCATCTCCTCCCTTCTACGTCCTTTCATCTTCAGTGCTCCACTCGCTTCATAGTACAACCCATGAAAACTGCAGACTTCTTCGCTGTGTGTCCAGTGGCACCAGTTCCAGGCATTAGAAACACAGTGCAGACTTAAGGAGCAAGGGACGGGTCGTGGGCAGATTGAGTCCAACGTCACAGGGCTGGAAGGTCTCTGCCACTCGAAGACTCGGACTCTGTGTACTGAGCCCTTGGCGGGCGGGCGGGCGGGTGAGCACGCTGTGCAGCAGAGGAGCCCGGGAGCACTGGACTGCGTATAGTGGCTTGTTATTGTAGGGTTTCTCCTGAGCACAGAGCTGCACACACTGGCTTTTGGGGTAACTCCTGTAGACTGGGCAGCACACGCTGGTTTGCTTTTGTCAAGCTGTCTGTAGGGGCTGGGCAGTGCCCACTGATTTTATTATTAATTATTATGATTATTACCGTAGAGGCTGGGTACCTTAGTTATGGACCGGCACCCCATGGTGCTAGGTGCTCTACAGACATAGAACAAAAAGATGGTCCCTGCCCCGAAGAGTTTCCAGACTAAGTATAAGACAAGAGACAACAGATGGAGACAGACAGAGAGTACATGGAAACAAGGAGACGATAATAGTCAGTATGACAGGCAGTGGTCTCGGTCCAAGGGTTGCTTATGAGTCTTGTTCTGGTCACCATTTTTCTCCTCAGAGGTTTGGGTGTGACGGTCTCTCCTCACAGGTTCTGGGTGTGACGGTCTCTCCTCACAGGTTCTGGGTGTGAAGGTCTCTCCTCACGGGTTTTGGGTGTGAAGGTCTCTCCTCACAGGATCTGGGTGTGACGGTCTCTCCTCACAG
>NW_020664587.1:4437827-4464933 GCF_002925995.2 Terrapene triunguis
GTGACGGTCTCTCCTCACAGGTTTTGGGTGCGAAGGTCTCTCCTCACTGGTTCTGGGTGTGACGGTCTCTCCTCACAGGATCTGGGTGTGACGGTCTCTCCTCACGGGTTCTGGGTGTGAAGGTCTCTCCTCACGGGTTCTGGGTGTGACGGTCTCTCCTCACAGGTTCTGGGTGTGGCGGTCTCTCCTCACGGGTTCTGGGTGTGACGGGTGTGACGGTCTCTCCTCACAGGATCTGGGTGTGACGGTCTCTCCTCGTGGTATTTTAATCTCCTCCTGGCACGCAGAGAGCAATGATTTCTCCTCCCAGTGATTTGTATGCAGCGTTTTTTTCTCTTGATGGCTGCTCCTTGCAACTCTTTCGTTCTGTGGCGTTCTGGTTGCTGTACTTTTGTCCAGCAATAGTTTCTCCTCACCCCACCCATACTGTGATTCTTTCAGGCCAGAGATGGTTTCTGCTCACCAGGATTCAACCTACATGATTTCACCCCACGCTGGTTGTTTCCACCCCACATTGACATGACAGAAAGAGCGATTGGGACATGCTGTTCTTTGGTGCCTCTTCGAACAGCATCTGGAGAGCCACCAAACGGGGTGACTCCCATGGTGTTCTACGGGGACTCATTTCTGGGTCGCAGGGAAGGACGGAGGAATCTCAATGGATATAGAAGAGCCCCCAAGACAACCTGCTCACCATCAATTGGGCAGAGCTGTGCACTGCTTCCCTGTGACAGCACAGCACCTGCACGTCTGGCTGGCAGCATGCATGGAGGGAGGCATACAGACTCATCTCCCATGTACACCATGCAGGCGACTGTTGCTTCTTTATCTCTTCAAACCAACCACGGGGCCCCCTCCCCAGCCTCCCCGGAAAGGCTGCGAGTGACACTTTCACTAAATCTAAAGGGATGTGTGCATTTAGTGGCGATGGCGAAATCACTCTCTGAAACACCAGCTCCATTTACCCACCCAACAGAGATGGATAGCGCTGCTGGCTTTCCATTCTGTTACTTACATCCATCAGCATCCCGGGAAGGGCAGGGTGCCGAGGGCGATGGGGTGGGCGGCTTTGGAAGGGAACGAGGCTGCAGATTTGAACGTGGAGCGCAGAGGAGCAAAATGAATGAGACTGATTAATTGGGAATTTCAGGGCGCTCGTTAATCATGCACTCTCACTTAGCGCTGCCTCAGTTTATGGATTGCGTGAATCAGACAACACAATTTCATAAGCCAAGGCTGCGGCTCTCACTGCAACTGCTGCGGGATCCATCCGTGTGTCACTGTAGCGAGAAACAGGCGCTTAATAGGTGGTTACAGCCAGAAAAGGGGCTGTGTACCGTTCCTTGTCACTCAGCACTGTGACTCCTTGTGCATCTCTGAGGCCTGGGCTACACCGAAGTGCTTTGCCGGCATAGCTACATCCGTTCAGGTATGTCGACACTCCAGGGGACTGTAGCGCTGTAGCTCTGCCGGCACAACCTTGTAGCGTGGACACTGCAGTGATGGAAGGGGGTGTTGGAACACCACCTCCCTGAGCGGAGGTAGCTAGGACAACGGGATCATTCATCCATCAACCTAGTTGCTCTACACCGGGGGGTAGGTCGGCACAGCGACGTCGCGCAGGGGGGTGGATTTTTCACACCCCGGATCGACACAGCTAGGTCCGTCAAAATGTTAAGTCTAGCTCAGACTTTAGGAGTGTGAAAAAATCACCCCCAGCCGACATGGCTAAGCCAGCAAAACTCCAGTGTAAATGCAGTTGTGCTGGCAGAAAAAAAATTCGTTAGCTGGTAGAGCTCATTTCTTTGCAGAGCTGGTGTAAACTCTACCGGCAACATCGCTCTTTTGCTGGTACAAGCTGCTTCTCCACTAGCTGGCTGTGCCAGTATCGCGCTATCTGTACAGTTATACCCACAACCCATTTGTAGTGGAGACGAGGCCTCTCGTTTGACTGGCGTGGCCACATTTTACACTGACCAGCCCTGCAGAGTGAATCCAGCTAAGGGACCATCCGCTCCATGAACCTATCAAGCTCAGTCTTGAAGCCAGTTAGGTTTTTTCCCCCCACTGCTCTCCTTGGAAGGCAGTTCCAGAACCTCACTCCTTTGATGGTTAGAAACCTTTATCTAATTGCTGCCTTACACACCAGCAGCAACAGAATTGTCTGCGGTGCTCAGCTTGCCGAGATCCTGATTCTCCATCACCCTGTGCATCGTACCGTCCTTCGCCCCAGGGCAGAGTGAGGCAAGGGGGTGGGAATCCATCAGAATGGCGGTGTTTTGCACGCACTTTGCACTGGGGTAAATGATGTTACCGCGCAATGAAGAATCGGCCCCTTCGTTACTGTTGATGCTGCTAGAGGGGAAGTGGCATGAACTGAGCTTGGTATTTCAGATATCAGGTTGTGCCTGTCGTGCAAGCAGTGGGACAAAACTCTTTGGGATGTGGGATAGGTTTTAATTCCCTCTGTAACATATCATGCATGCACCTAGGGTGCTGTACGTGCAACTCTTATTAATACTTGATCTTTATATAGCACGTGTCAGGCTTTAGGACTATGCATGGAAGTGCAGGGCTATTCTGCTGACTCACCAAGCAGACAGAACAGGTGGGTCCCATTAGAACACACATGGGCAGAAGTCTAAAAGGCTGAGATGAGTCTCTCTGAGATGAGTGAGAGCTAGAGGGAGGATAGGAGAACAACCCGGGGGAGATACTGCAAGTACTGTCATTTCCTGAGGGAGCTCAGGTGAGGCTTCTGTTTGTAGGTACATTGGCCACGCTTAGGACTTGGTTACTTACACTGGCAGTCACTAATAATGATAATTACCCTGTGTGTGTATGTGCTGTTAGGAGCAGTTTGGGGAATCAAGAGCATGTGAACAGTTGAACCTTCAAAGCCCAGCGTAGCCTTCCGCTAGCACTGATAGGCAGGGAAGCATCCTGGAGAGTTGGAAATATCAACTGTAAATTAATTTTTGTTGTGTTAATGGGTTTGAGAAATCAGCAGACACTCGCAGTGTCTATTTCCAGCAGCCAGCTAGAGCCCTCGCTGCCTGTCGTAGCCCAGCAAGGAGCTGGGAAACGAACCTAGCGCCGATCAATAGCCAGCCTCCTTTGGCGCTAAAACAAAGAGCCCTGCAGCACTATCCCCACGCCTCAGCTCTGCTGCTCCTGCTTTCAGGCCTGATCCAGCTCTCCCTGACGTTCATAGGAGCCTTTCAATGGGAATCAGCGTGGGTGCTTTAATCTGCCACTACACCTAGTCATTCCCCCTCAGCATCCAGCTGGGTGTAGACCAGGAGACTGGGCTGTCAGAAGAAGCTGCTAATGAAATATGGCTGCAGAGCCAGGGCTTGTGTGAAGCGTCCTGGATCCTGGCTCTTGTGACGCTTAGGAGCACTGCAGGGTGCCCTGCTGCTGCCTTGCTTGCAGCCCAGTCAGTGCATGTCAGAGGCGGGGCCGGGGATTTGGGGAAGGAGTTGGAAGAGTGGCAGGGAGGGGGCGGAGTTGGGGCGGGGACTTTGGGGAAGGGGTTGGAAAGGGGGCGGGGAATGGGTGGGGCCTCATGGAAGGGATGTAGTGGGCTGGGGCCGGGGATGGGCCGGGGGGTCGGCGCCTATGAGCCAGACCCCTGTGAAATATTTCCCTGTAGTAACTCAGAGCCCCCCGCCCAGCTAGTGTCCCATCTTTGGCCCTTGGAGATATTTGCTGCCAGCTGTTGCAGATCGGCTACATCCCATCATACCGTCCGCTCCATAAACTTATCAAGCTCAGTCTTGAAGCCAGTTAGGTTTTTTCCCCCCACTGCTCCCCTTGGAAGGCAGTTCCAGAACTTCACTCCTCTGATGGTTAGAAACCTTGATCTAATTTCAAGCCAAAGGTTGCTGATGGCCAGTTTATATCGAGCTTGGGAATTTAAATTCATAACTCTGCTAGACACGAATAATCACAGTCTCACCAGAGACACTGGTTTTATGGCTCATTACAACAATTTGTAACCTGCTAACTCTCCTGTGTCCTGCGACTGCACAGGTGTTCATTGCCCACTTCATTGTAAGTGGTTTCTTGCAGCATGTGTTAACCCCTTATGCTTAACAGTCTGTCCCTCCTGGTATATAGCTGTGGCACTTTGGTTACCTTTTCTAGACCGGAAGAAGAGCGCTGTGTAAGCTCAAAAGTTTGTCTCTGCCACCAACAGAAGTTGGTCCAGTAAAAGATATTCCCTCCCCCATGTTGTCCCTCAAATATCAGGAATGTCAAGTAAAATCTTCCCTGGCTTGGGTAGTTGGCTCATTCAAGGTCTCGGAAATGTCGTCTCTGAGATTTCTCAGGCTTAGCAGAAGTGGCAGTAACACGAATTCTTTGACAAAGACAATTATCCTCCGAAGTATTTCTTAGGTATTTGAATTAAATATACGTTAAAAAACAACAACACACAACGGCAAAGAGTTTTAAACAGACTGAATAATAATAACTTCTCTGTTTGTTAGGATTCACTAGCATGGTATTTCTCTTTTCACGGTTCTACCAGTTTTCCAGTTAGCCATAGAGTCTTCCAGGAAAACTAGAGTCAAAACGAATTCTGTTCTGAATGTGGACTCACGAACCGGGCTTGTTTGAAAGTGTAACAAGTGGGCGATGGAGGCTGGAGCCAGAATCGACATTTCGCTAGTGACTGGTCTGAGAGCTGGTAGGGCGGGTGGGGATAGGTCAGAACATGAAGACACGTAGCTCATGTTTGATGTGCTGCATAAGGGGGAGCCAGGGAAGGGATGCAAAGAGCGAGGTGGTGTGGAACTAAGCAATGGGGGCTGGACACGAGGCGATATCAGAGAGACAGGCTCAGATTTTTAGTTTGGACTAGCGTTGCTTGCCAACTTTCTAATTGCACAAAACCGAACACCCTGGGCCCACCCCTGCCCCGAGGCCCCATCCCTGCCCTGCCTCTTCTCTGAGGCCCCATCCCCCTCCCTCCATCACTCGCTCTCCCCCACCCTCACTCACTCTCACTGGGCTGGGGCAGGGGGTTGGGTTGGGGAGGGGGGGAGGGCTCCAGCTGAGGGTGCAGGCTCCAGGCTGAGGCCAGAAATGAGGGGTCCAGGGTGTGGGAGGGGGCTCTGAGCTGGGGCAGGGGTTTGGAGCACGGGAGCGGGCTCAGGGCTGGGGCAGGGGGTTGAGTTGTGGGAGGGGGTGTAGGCTGTCTGGGGTTGTGGGCTGTGGGGTGAGGCCGGGGATGTATTTGGGGTGTAGGAGGGGGCTCCAGGCTGGGGCAGGGGGTTGGGGTGCTGGAGGGGGTTCTGACCTGGGGCAGGGGGTTTGGAGTGCAGGCTCCGGCCAGGCGGCGCTTACCTCACGTAGTTCCCTGCCTGCCCTGGCTCCACGGTGCTCCCAGAAGAGGCCGGCATGTGTGGCCCCTAAGGCTGTTTAGGAGGTGTACTCCAGCTTTAAAAAATATCCTGCAACAGTGCGAGGAGGTTGTATTGGGGTGAGGGAGATTGGGACGAGTCTGGACCTCAGGCTCCAGGGGCCTGATTCTCTTGTGCTTTGTACCTAGTGTCGTTCGGTACATCAATCAGTGCCAAGAGGGCGAACGACCAGATCACAATGGTAACAAACGCTCTGCTTTAAATGACTGCACAAGGCGCAAGGCAATGGAGAAACAGGCTCTGGGATCTCACAAAGAGGAAAAGGAGCGAAGCAAAAGCGCATATTGTGCAAAGATGTGGCACTGCTGCTGTTTGCATGAAAGCTCCCCGCAGTTGGAGCAATAAATCTCAGCAAAAACGTTATGTTAACATTAAATTATTAATAAAAGTTTGTGTTGTTAAAATTAACAGCAGCAGGGAGTGCTGTAAACTGGTGTTCAGAAGAAGCAGGGGAATCTTACGCTGTCAAAGAGCTGGAATGCAGAGAAATAGGACACTGATAAGCAATGGGTGTCTAGAGACCAGCGGCTGCTCCACACCACCCCCCACGTGTCGCTGCAGGATGCCTGGAGTGGGCATTCCTCGCTTTTGGCAATCGCTAGAAGATGCTGCCAAGATAATATTTTGAAGTTTTTAAAATCCAGGTTTTTCATGAATCCACCTTAGATGTTGGAAGGCGAAATTTCTCTTTGTGGGATTTTTTTCTCTCCCTCAGACCACAACTCGCTGTTTCGTTACCGTAGGGCTTCCCACGAGCACGGGGCGGTGCAGACTTGGGAGCAGGCTACAGTGGCCAAGGAGCCTTCGGAAGTGCACCTGCTGGTTTGTTATTGTAGGGTTGCACTGGGACGTGGAGACTGGATGCTTGTTTGAAACTCTGAGTCTGCAAATCTGGGTTATTAATCCTCTTTGCTAAAGAGGTGTCACGTCCCTGAGATTTCTGCTATTCCCACGTGTGCTTGGGCTGTGGCAGGCTCTCTCGCTGTCTTGCCTCTGTCTCGTTCTGGGCGTAGTTCAGCTCTTCCAGGTTCAGCCGGGGATGGGGCAGGCTGCGCAGAAGCCCACCAGACATGGAAACCAAGCTCCCCACGCTTTCCTAAACATCCCAAACATTGGGTGGCTTTTGCCATATGGAGCTGGACTGAGACCCACACATACAGGCTGCGGATCTGACACATGCAGCCTATTGTGGGCATGTCAGCTGCATCTGCAGAAACACGAGGGGCCCTTTGGGCCCTCTTTTATGTCCCCCAAACGGCATTGTTATTATTATTAAATAATAAAAAGAACCCCCTGGCTCTTATCTAGTGCTTTTCATCAATAGATCCCACAGTGTTTTACTAAGGAGGTCAGTATCATTTCCCTATTGTACAGATGGGGAAACTGAGGCATGGAATGGTGAAGTGCCTCGCTCAAGGTCGCCCAGCAGCAGAGCGAGGAATAGACCCTGGATCTCCTGTGCCCAGTTGAGTGTTCTGTCTTCAGGTGTCCCTGTCTATTAATCTCCCACGTGTTGCTGCTTGGGAAATTATTTAGTTTCCCCCATGAAAATCTTCAGTGAAAATGAGAAAAGAAAAAAATCTGCTTTTCACTGAAAAACCTCGAAACCAAAACACTGACGGGGGTTTTTTTGTGTGTGGCTTCTGACAACCCAAAACCCAAACGTTTGGCTTTAAATCAAACATGTTTCTGGTTGCCGAAAACTGGGGGGGAAATACCGTTTTTTAAATAAATACCCATTTTTTGGTCAAAAACAATTTTCTTCACAAAACAATCCTTTTTGACAAAAAAACCCTGATTTTTGTCTCAAAAAAAGTCACTGTTTTGTCAACGCACCAAGGGGCTGCTCATTGCCAAACTCCCCTGGGCCCGGATCCTGAACTCGGGGCTCGGAGCTGCACGTTTGGTGCTCCTGGCAGTGCTTAGGGAGGCTGCTGTGGTTTAATATCAGACACAAAGCAGAGCTGGGACACATGCACTATACTGAAGTGGCTCTCTGCTCCTGAACCTGTGCCCGCCCCCTCCCCCACCCCGTACTCTCAGTTCTCTTCTCTTCGGGGAACCCTCCACAGCAACGCTGTCAGATGCGAGCGGTCCCCATGGCTGCACCCAAAGAAAGCACGTCTGCAGGAGAGCTAAGTCTTTAAGTCCAATCTGTTCTTCTGCTCTGTGAGCGGGGGCAGCTGCGTTGATCGTGCCGTGCGTTCATCTGGTCACTCCTGGAAGGGAGCCCCAGCCCACGTATTGCCGGCCCTATTGAAGTTCAGCTTTGCATCTTGCGAGTCTGCTATCAGGCGGGTGCAGGCGCTGGGCTGGGAGGATTAGAGAAGCAGCATCTTATCCTTCCCCTGGTGACAGCCCAAAGCCGTGTCGCGCAGGGGCAGGCCTGCTGGGTATGAAGCAGAGATCTAAAAGCTCAGGGAGATCAAGCATGGAGAGCCCCAAAGCATGTTAACGGGCTTACCAGGCGCCCAGGCGGAGCTATCCAGGAGCAAAGCCTTCGTGGGGGGGGTCTGTGTGTCCATCTCGCTGGCAGTGCTGCCCAGTGCAATCAAACCAGGCTGGCGAGAAGGAGAATCCATCTGCATCTCAGAACCGAGAGATGGACCTGGCCAGGGGCTTTGCTGGAGTGTTATGGTGCTGGTTCTCCAGGTGCTGAGCGTAACCCACACACCTGCTGGGTGCCGTGTTCTGTCTCTGGTGGCACCGAGATGACTTAGAGCCGGTGGGGGGGGGGGGGCAACCTGGGGTTCCGGAGCCGCATGCGGCTCTTCAGAAATTAATATGCGACTCCGGGACTGGAGCTACAGGTGCCAACTTTCCACTGCTCAACCCCAGGCCTCGCCCCCACTCCACCCCTTACCCCCAGGCCCCTGCCCCTTCCCGCCCCCTCCCCTGAGCCTGCTGCACCCTTGCTCCTCCCCGCTCCACCCCAGAGCCTCCTGTACACTTCGAAACAGCTGATCGCAGCGGGCAGGAGGCACAGGAGGGAGGGGGAGGCGCTGACCGGCAGGGCTGCTGGTTGGCAGGAGGTGCTGGGGGTGGGGGGCTGCTGACGTATTACTGTGGCTCTTTGCTTTGGCAATGTACATTGGTAAATTCTGGCTCCTTCTCAGGCTCAGGTTGGCCACCCCTGCCTTAGAGAGAATTAAATGAGTCTGCTCTTAGCCAGGGGGCTTTTAGCTCGTGTGGTAGAGGCTCATGCACTAAGCTCCAGCGATCCCCGGTTTGATCCTGCCTGTCGATGACCAGGGTCTGTGGGCGTTACATGTGCTCTGGCTATCGCATGGTGCAGCCAGTGCTGAGAGAACCTGCAAAGGTCCCTTTGCCCAGCTGGAGGTACAGGTGTTGCTTGCGCAAAGGAACTAATCCTGGGGCTTGCGAAACCAGGCTGGGCTCTCAAAGATGCCGCAGTGTCCTCAGCTCACAGGCGCTTGCATGTGCCGTGATTGTACAGCATGTGGCCGCCCCTCTCCTGTGCTGCTGTAGCCCTTTGGGAGGAAATGGGAGCACGGGGCTGGCAGGCTGGAGACGTGGGGCTCAGTCCTCAGCTGGTGTAAATCGACAGAGCCCCATGGAAGTCAGTGGAGCTCCTCTGATTCTCACCAGCTGGAGTCCCTGGCTCTCCTCCCTGCTGTGCCCTGGATTCCCGGTGTGGCCCTGGGCAAGTCAGCGAACCTCTCTGGACCAACTGTGCATAGTAACGAGTGTGAATGTGGAGTCACTCCAGGGAAGTAACTCTAGATTCACACTGATGAGACGGAGAGCAGAACGTGGCCGAGCAGAACGTGGCCAGGTTTCCCATTTGACGGGGATTATAAGGCTAAACTCCTGAACTGCTCTAAAATGAGATCTGTGAACAGAAGCTGCTAGAGAAGGGCCGGGGCGCTGCTAATGATTAATAAAACAGATTGGGGATGCAGGGAGAGATGTAGTAACGATGCGCTATACGAATACGATTCATCGTTCGGTGCAGAAGTATGTGTGGACAGTAATGTAATGCTACGTCCCGTGGGGCAGGGTGTGGCACCAGTGGGGTTAGAACATGGGCTTGCTGGACCTGAATGCACTAAAAGGCCCAGGCCCAGGTCAGCCCGTCTGTGACCCAGCCCCTGCATGAGGGGACAGAGCACTACACTGAGTGGGTTACGGGCCCCTTCCCCTGTGAAGCCTTGTTGCTCTTGGTGTTGCTTTGGGGAGTGGACCTGCAGCTCCCACTGACTTCACCGAGAGTTGGGAGGACTCCACACTTCTGAAAATCAGGCCTTTGATGGTTTGTTTTGGCGTGTCATTGTCTCCATATGGACGTGGGTTCGATCAGGGTGAATGCAAGACTGTCTTTATTTTCTGCTTACTTCCTTGCTGGGTGCCTCCTAATGGCCACCCTGAATAGAGGCTCTAAATGTTGACAACCAACACGCTCATACCCCAGGAATCAGGAGTGCCCTCTGCTGGGGAATGGTTCCTACAGAAAGGGGGGCCTCACTCTGTGCTTGTGTTCCCATGTGCCTCTCCCATAGGACCGGGACTTCATCATGACCTTTAATACCTCGCTGCACCGCTCGTGGTGGATGGAGAATGGGCCCGGCTGCCTGGTGACGCCGGTGATGAACTCAAACCTGGCCCCCGAGGACCATCACGTCATCACGGTCACCGGATGCCTGCTCGATTACCAGTACATCGAGGTAGTGAGCAGCGCCATGCAGATATTCCTTGCGGTAAGGGGAGCCAGGCTTCGCCTCGGATCGCGTGTCCCTCCCGTGTGATTCCTGAGGGCACTAGAATGAGGAATAGCAAAGATCCTGGGTCTGTTGCACAAGCTTTGACTCCATGGGAGTTACTCCTGGTTTCAAGTGAGAAGAGAATCAAGCCCACTGGGTGTAAACCCAATGTAACACCACCAGAGTAAGGGTTTGTCTTGGTGTGATTGCAGCATGTGTAGCCATACCCAAGATGGCTTTGATCTAGTCAGCTCCAGTAACAACAGCAGTGAAGCCACAGCAGCACGGGCGACCGCTGCTTGAGTAGCTACCCGGGGTCCTGGGTAGGGTGGGTGGGCCCAGGGTGGGGGCTATCCTGGGCCCCCAAGGCTTCACTGCTGTTGTTACTCAAGCTAGTTGATCAAATCACAGTCACACCTGTGATTGCAGTGTAGCCATGCCCTTAGTGGGCCTGACACTCCATTACCTTGCACTTGTTCACTAGTGCAAAGTGGGTGAAAAGTGGTGAGCTGCACACTGTGCCATGGGGTAGATTCCTGTGGTCCTAGATGGCTACACACAGCGCAGGGCAATGGAGAGCCAGCCAGCTCACTGAGAACGTATCCTGGCCAGTCACCTGTTACTGACTTCCCTAGAAATTATCGTGTACCATCGCTAGCACTGAATGGCTGTAACACTGCAGCCCAGGGTCAGCTGCATTTCAGGGGTGAGGGACCCCTACAGAAATACAAAGTTAGCATTATTTATGAAGGTGGAGGACTGGGAGGCTGAGACGTGGGATTTGGGTCTGAATCCAAATTTTCCCCAAAGTTCTGGAGCATTTGGATTCAATATGTTCTAGTTCTGGCCCGTGCTAAAGCCAAGCCCAGAACTGAATCTGGATCAGAACTTCCCCAAAAGACAAAGAAGACTTTTCCCTCCAGATTTGGGATCCTGGGCCTGTCTCTATTAACGAGCCCCTTTAACTGTGCATAATGCAGCTGTGATTCCATTCAACATAAACCCACAGGGTGAAGTTCGACACACCAGAATGGCCCCCAGAGGGGGTCGTGCTCTTAATGGATGTCCAGTAAAACTGGGCAAAGCGCTATGCATTTAAAAAAAGTTTTCACATTTTTTAAAAAAAGTAAAAATCCTCCATTTCCACTCAGCTGCGATGTACCATTCAGGGGCATGTGTTATTGTATGATGCCCTCTCATCTGTGGCACCCACAGAAACCACTCGAGGAGCTGAAATGCTGTCGAGCCATCAGCCCCCAACCTCAAAGGTATTTAGGCGACTCACTCCCGTTGGAATCAGTGGGAGCCAGGCCCCTACGGTGGCTGAAGTCATTTCAATCCCTTGCCGCTCCCCAAAGCCACCACTTAGACGCTATTGGGACCATGTTATTTTCAAAGTGAAATGGGGAGGTGTGGCTTTAAAAAATATGAAAACAGCAATCCTGGGTGTTCTTATCTGGTAAATGTATCTCTAGTCCCTAGTTAAACCATGGAATAATAACAAGAGGTGTGGGGGAATCACTTAAAGATCTAGGGTGAAATTCACCCTTATACAGAAGACCATCACAAAGCGCACTTAAGTCCTCTGCATCTGGTAAATTTCACCCTAGCAGATAACAGAGCCGTGAGCATTAAGCTGCATGGATTATAAACCACCAACTTCGCTCCTTTCCCTTTAGCTTGAATTGTAAAATGAGTGGAAGAAAGGAATGCAGCTGTGGCACTAATATATCTGGGGGAGCGAGGCTGGCACATTCCAGCTGGCGACTTCCCACTGTGTTAGCGTACATTAGCGCCTCGTGCTACAGAGGAGATGTTGATAATATAATGTGTCATATCAGCTCATCTCTGGGCTGGTGGTGCTCGAGGTGTGAACAGCAGAGGAGCAGAGCAGACAGACCTGTGCCTGAAAGCCCCCCTGGAAATGTGAGGTTTCGTGTGTGCGAAATGTTGGCTCAGAAATCATACAATGAGAGCCAACAAAAGACCTGAGCGACACGTTCCCAGAACCGTGTGGACTGAGGCCACTGCTCTCATCTCCCTGTCTGGCAGCTTCCTACACCAGAGGCTGCTAGTGAGTTGTCAACAGGCAGAAAGATGCCAGGAGTTTAAGCAATTGTGAATATGTCCTTGGCTGGGCTGGAAGCAGAAATAATTGCCGGAGAGACACGCTCCCCTTTCGGGGATGCCGGAGGGGAAGGTTTTAAAGGAGAACTTCAAGGCAGGGTTTAAAAACAGGGGTGCACTTTTATTGCACACTCGTGCACACACAGCCCTCCCCCGTGTCCCCATTAATAACAGCCGGGCTCCCTCGTGCAGCCTCATGAATGACAAGCCCAATAAAATAAAAATAAGTTGAGTGCATCAAGTGCTGCTTCGCGACACGGCCTGGCAATGGGGGAGCTGGATGGAGCTGGCAACAGGCCGGACCCAGTCCAAGGGGAGCACCAAACATCTGCCAGACCTGACCTGGGCTGGCTTCTACCAGCCTTGGCAGCAGCAGTCTTTGATTCGGGGTGGGGCCAGGACTCGGAGGGAGTGGGAACCGGGCACATGAGCTTTGAGAAGGGCCTGCTTCCCACCAATATTTGCAGCTTGATGTCTCCGAGCTAATCACAGGCTTCCTGTCGGGTCAGCTGGTCTCTCCTGCCCACAGGGTGTGTGGCCTGGCAGGGTCAGAGATATCTCTCCCTGCATAGTAACCTGTGAGTTCAGTCTCGCTTTCCAGCACACGCCTCCCACGGCAACACCGCTTGAGAAATCCGCTCCTGCCTTTGCCACGCCATGCGGCAGGCCACCTCTTAGGACCCTGGGGGTCAGTGACGAGACCATCCTCCATTGAGTCCAGGACCCCAGTGCTTTCTCCAGTCCAGGTGTAAGTGACTCGGGCAATGGGGTCTCCTGCAGACAGAGCCCACGACGTGCAGATATTGGAACCAAAGAAAGTTCCACTCTTGTTCCCCAGTTCCAACTTCATAGAACAAACTGGAGGGATTTGAAGTGTGGGGGGCAGGGGCAGAACCCTTCCAGCTCCAACAGAGCCCCATAATTCTCTCCCAAAAGAGCACTCCCCAAATGCTGTCACCCCCAGTACGGACTGATGTCACAGAACCCTCTTGGCCAAGATGCTAGGACATACCCCTCCCACTCACCTGCTGAGTGCTTGTCTAAACATACAAGTTGCACCAGTTTGTCTTAAATTGGTTTCTGGACATCCCATCAGAGGACAGGACTAATACCATGTGACTTAGGTGACCTGTTACCTGCCATGAACAGAGTTGAAAACAGAGCCAAAGGGTAAAATTCATCCCATGCAGAAAACCTGCACCAGGTAGAGTGACCAGATGTCCCGATTTTATAGGGACAGTCCTGATTTTGGGGTCTTTTTCTTATATAGGCTTCTATTACCCCTCACCCCCTGTCCCGATTTTTCACACTTGCTGTCTGGTCCCCCAAGCACCAAGCCTATGCTCCACTTACACTTTTGTGCAGCACCCAGCGCAATGGGACACCGTTCTCAGTTGGTCCCGGGCCACTGCCGTAATAGACATGGTTAATAATAGTTAATCACACATTAGCCCACAGGGTTGAGGATGGACAGGTCTGTGCTGGCCCCTCTGAATTTCACCCAACACGAACAGCTTGTGAAATTGAAATTTACTAAGAAATTTGTAACCTTCTAAATCTGTTTGCAGGTAACTGGTGAGCAAGATAAGGGGATTAAATTGACTTGATAGATTATTCGCTCCAGATGGGCTGCCTGTGTCCACTGCTGCTCCTTCTGACCCTGGCTATCTGTCTGGTTTCACATTTCTCGAGTTCCAAATAATTGGCTTTTCTCTCTGTGTTTTTGTTTTGAAGCTCTTTGGATTCGTCTATGCCTGCTATGTCAGCAAAGTGTTTATGGAGGAAGAAGACAGCTGTAAGTGCCTTTGCTATTAGTCACAGAGGGTGAGCGGCAGCATTGCAAAAGAATCAGGGATAATATGGTACATTGGTTTGCACAGCCAGTGCTGGGCGCAGCAGAAGTGTCGGGATTAATGAGGGGGAAAGGCACCAGGCTCCTTTTTTCTCTGGGCTCCACTTCCGAGGAGGCTCCAGTGCCAAGACTGAGACCTAATCCATCAAATGACACAATCCAGGATCCCTCCCGCCAGACCCCTCAGTTTTAATGGTGCCCTGTCACAGGGTGACTGACCCCTTTAAGGGGGGATGGGCCTGGCCCCACACTATGACTACCTCCCTAGCTGCAGGGCTAGCTGATAGCCTGAAGAGAACCCGCTCCCTATAGAGGCCAGCAAGACGGAATTAGCGGCCATCAGTTATGGCGAGCTGTATAACTTATAAATGATGCCGGGAGGCCAGGACCTGTCCCAGACTCTGGCCTGGGGTTGCTCCTGCAACACCTCCTGTTGCTCTTGCGTGGTGTTGCCCACTGGCCTACACGCCCATTGAGGAAATGATTCTTTGTTTTTGGTAGCCCCAACCAGGTTTGGCTGCCGCATGCACATGGAATGGAAGAGGTCTCTGCCTCGAAGATCTTACAAATACAAATAACAAGACAGACAGTCAGATATGGACAGACAACAAAAAAGCAAAAGTGCAGGCCTTGTGAACTCCAGCATGATTTCTTCCCCATTTCGCCCTCGCATAAACACTCCTTCCCTCCCCTTCCCACCGACCAACCGTCCCCATTGCCAGCATTCACCACAATCTGGATTTCCCAAGCACTGGTTTATCAGGAAGGCAGTGTAGTCTAATGGTAAGCGCAGGGAGTCAGAGCCCCTGGTTTCTATTCTTGGCTTTGCGACTGACTGGCTGTGTGATCCTGGGTAGGTCATGTTGCTCTATGGTTTAAGCAGGACTTACAGTCTATGCATATAGATTTATATGCATAGTCCTAAGGCAGGCTCTTTGCACAGGGTGAATTTCACCCGTTGTGCCCCAACCCCAAAGCAGGGAGGTTGGCTAATAGGACAGCGGGTCAATCAGGGCTGTGTTTGTTAGTTTAAAAGAGAAATACAAACAACGGGGAAATGATGGAACAATCAAGAGCTTGTCGGAATAAGCCTTTTGGGCCAATCCTCTGTCCTTTGATCAACCTCCCACTCCAGCTCTGTCTCTGATGAAGAGGCTGAGTGAAGCTAAATAGCTAATGATACGCAGTAGGTCCATCGGCATTAGACCCCAATCCAACTCCCATGAAAGTCAGTGGGAGCAAAAGGCTTATTTCAAGGGGATTTGGATCGGGCCCCTGGCGAGGGACTGCCCAACCCACAAGCAGGGTGCAGGAGAAGCACCCTTCTGCTTTTCCTCAGCTGACCACAGCCCAGATTCTGTGTCACGTTTCCAGGCTCGGTGATGACAGATGGCTAAATTAACTGATCAGCGCGAAAACACGGACGTTTCGTTCACTGCCTTTTAGAGCCCAGTGCTGGGGTGTCTGGCGCAGCAAAGCGCCACATAAAATATCAATATGGGGCGATAAATAGCAGCTGAAGACATGGAACTTCCAGCATATTTTTGTCTGTAGCAGGATCAATGTTTATGCACCTATTCATTTAGGAGACTTCTCCTGTAAATCTCAAACACTTCCTTTTATGAGGGGAAGTGGTTTGCTGACGGATTGGGATTCTGAGCAGGGGTGTGGGGATGCCTGGAGTTCAGGATAGTAGAGTTAGTAGGAGCAACTTTATAGCATCTGGGAACCTTTGGCTCTGGATAAAAGCATGGGTGAAAAGTTAGCCTGAGTGTAGATCAACCCGATGCCTTCTGGGGGCAGGGCCTAACCACTGTGAGCTGGGGTGATGCTGAACATGACACCACGCAGTCATGGTCAGCATCGTATTGGCTAACTCTGTCTTCCCAGTTGAGTCGTAACACAAGAGAGATTTGTGGTGGAGATGAGCCTTCAGGGAGAACCTGGGTCCAGAGATTGGCCACATGCCATGCTCTGAACAACCCTACCTCCAGCATCACAGCCATTCCGGGGACTGTTTGCTGAACCAGCTCAGCTATGGGTCACCTGGACACTCTTTGGGGATTCATGGACTAGAAACATGTGACAGCTGCTAGTTACGTCGCTTAATGCGCTTCTGGAAAGTGCTCAGATCCTGTGGTGATGGGGGCCATATATGAACCTGAACAGGGGAGAATAGAACCAATGCCTGAGACCTCATCCAGGAGCCTACACCAGTTTCGAGTTCACTTAGGTACTCTTCTCTCTGTCTGAAGTGCCACTTACTGAGTGGGCCACCATGCTCAACCCCAGCTGACTATTCCAAGAGGTGGAAGGCATTGGCACTGTCCCATCTGGAGGAGGCAATGCCTTGGAGGACTGTAACGAGATGCCACAGCAGCAGTCGCAACCTTCCAGCCAAGCACAGATGGAAAAACACAAAGCCATCTGCGCTAAAGTGTCATCTGGGCATCCAGAAGCAGCGAAAGGTCCAAAATGGCCCTACTGAGTAACACACTCAGGAAGGACGTGAGGACAGATTGCCAAAACTCACACTGGTCTCAAACAGTTCAGCATAACAATCATGTTACTATAGGATTTGGGGCCATAACTGTAGGTTTTTATTAATCTGATACTAATCATATGAAATGGGGTTGATGCAGGAAGGTTTGCAAAAGATAGAGATGTTTACACACACAAGTGCTTTTAGCAAACCTTTTTCTACAACACGAAGACCTACAAGAGCTCCGAGGAGCCCCCAGTTCAGCCAATACAAAGGATTAATTAACCCAAAGAACACAGGTCTTCCTAGCCATCAGCAGAACTTTGGCCAAACATTCATTTCACAAGGGTGTGTCTCTACAGACAGCGCTGCAATGGCGTAGCTGCACCATACAGCTGTGCCACTGCACGCGTCTGGTTAAGACGCTCTATGCCGACAGGAGAGATCTCGCTTGTTGACATAAAAAACCCACCTCTACGAGCAGCATAAGCTATGTCGGCGGCATATGTCTCCCACTGACAGCACTGTGCACACGAACACTTATGACAGTGTAACATATGTCGCTCAAGGGGGTTGAATATTCACCCCCCTGAGCGATAAAAGTTTTGCCGACATAGGCTGTAGTGTAGACATAGCCTGAGTTAAAAGCTGAGTAAGGATCGCAGCATTTGCCCCAGTGTTACATGCCTTTACACTCCTTAGTCCCAGGTACTCCCAGTTCAGTTTTGAGGGAATTTCTTACTAGCACCTTTTCTACATAGCGGCAGGCTGCTCAATGCTGCTCTTTCATTGTAAGGAAAGGGGGATTTGGATTAATTAAACAGGCATAATTGTGGGAGCAGGTATTTCCTTTAAAAGTTTCACTGCACACTGCAGGTCTCTTATGGCTTGTCTATAGGGGACATTAGTATGCGGCCAGCCAGGGTGTGACTCTATAGCACAGTCACTTGTGTACAGTAATGTTCCCCGTGCGTGCTGCCACAGCGCACTAAAAGTATGTATTGCGCTTTGACATAGTCCTGTTTCCAACAGCAGCACGTCAAAGCACAGTCACTGTCTGCACGTGATGTCACTGCACGGCAGGCTAGTGCACTGTACATTCACAGCCCATGTAGACAAGCCCTTAGCCACATGTCCTATCATTCTGACACAGCTCCCATTACCGTAAGTATTGGAGAGCCTCCCAATCTTTGACATGTGATCCCCATTTCAGAGCTGAGGCACAAAGAGACATGCCCGGGATGTTTGTGGCAGAGCAGGAACTGAACTCGGGTCAGTGCTCTAACCACTAAGACATCCTTCCCTCGCTCCTGGCTTTCACCACAGTGGGGCTTTTTTACCTGCTTCGCCCTTCCATGCAATACTCCGTTACAGTAAATATGAACTATTATCTCCTCCTCGCCAGCGTTTGAAATGGTAGCAGCCGTGCCAGCAGGAAGAATAGTATGGGAGTGGCTGTACGCTGTGCAGAAAGACGGATACCCACAGAGCCATAATCACAGATTGTTACCGATCCAACCTACTCCGTTTACTTGTAACCCGGCAGAGGAAAGGAGATGTAAGCACAGCTATGGGAGAGTTTTAAAAAAAAATCTATTTCATTTATTTCCATTGAACAATGTTGCAGGCAGCCACATACAAGCACTGAGTGCTCAGCCAATAATGAAACGTACAAGCACACCGATAACCATCCAGTGGCATTTACTCCTCGTCTGCAAATAATTAATTCCAGCCAGTTGGCAGCATCGAATAACCAAACGGAGACAGTGATTTTTCCCACAGCCAGCCAGTAAATCGAACAAAAAGCCCCAGCAAGGAACATCCCCCCAAACCACATCAAATAAGTGACTCGTGTAGGAGGCCTGGTAGGTCACTGATGAATTCCTTCTATTTTACGTACGCACGTGGCTCCCATCGCCACATTATGGGAGTGCCTCCAAATCTTCCAAGCCTCACCCAGCTCTGTGAGTCCCTATTGTACAGATGGGAAATAGAGACATAGAAAAGCTAAGTGACTTGACCAAGGCCACAGAGGAAGAAAGAGGTGGAGCAGGGATTTAAACCTCAATCTCCCAAGGTGCACAAACCACTGTCCCATCTTTCCGCTTGCTTTAGCTGCCTTCATTTCATCAGCCAAAGCTGCTACTGCAGCAAAACTCAGCCCCCAGGTTCTTAGATCTCTCCCAGTGTGTAACCAGATTTTTTTCTGGGGGTTAAGTCCCCAAAGTTATCTCTGCCCCTTAGAATCTCTGCCTGGTAAATGCCCCTGATGCAAGCCTGCCTAGGGTGTGTTTGGGCTCCTCACGCTTTAGCTGCTCCTTTGCAGCACCTCCAAGGGCTCCTGAAACCCAGCATGCTGGGCAGGAACGCAGTGGGGGAAGGGAGTACTTGGCACCCGTGCAGGGGCAGGCTCAGATCATATAAGGTTGTCAGATTGGGAGGGGTCAGTCCTGGGTCCAGTACAATTCAATATTTTCCCTGATGACTTGGATAACGGAGTGGAGAGTGTGCTTATAATATTTGTAGATGACACCAAGATGGGAGGGGTTGCCAGCACTTGGGAGGACAGGATTAGAATTCAAAAGGACCTCGACAGATTAGATGATTGGTCTGAAATCAACAAGATGAAACTCAGTAAAGACAAGTGCAAATTACTGCTCTTAGCAAGGACAAATCAAATGCACAGCCAGGGCCGGCTCCAGGGTTTTGGCCGCCCCAAGCAGCCAAAAAAAAAAAAAAATCCACGATCGCAATTGCGATCTGCGACAGCAATTCGGCAGGAGGTCCTTCGCTCCGAGCCAGAGTGAGGGACCGTCCGCCGAATTGCCGCCGAACAGCTGGACGTGCCGCCCCTCTCTGGAGTGGCCGCCCCAAGCACCTGCTTGACAAGCTGGTGCCTGGAGCCGGCCCTGTGCACAGCTACCAAATGGGGAATAACCGGCTGGGTGGTAGCGCTGCTGAAAAGGATCTGGGGGTTAGAGTGAATCACAAATTGAATCTGAGCCAGCAATGTGAGACAGTTGCGAAAAAGGCGAATCTCATTTTGGGGGGTGTTAACAGGAGAGTTGTATGTAAGGCAGAGGAGGGTAATTGTCCCGCTGGACTCAGCACTGGTGATGCCTCCGCTGGAGAACGGTGTCTAATTCTGGGTGCTGCCCTTTAGGAAGGAAGTGGATAAATTGGAGTGAGTCCACAACAATGAGAAAAGGTTTAGAAAACCTGACCTGTGAGGAAAGGTTAAATAAACTGGGCCTGTTTAGTCTGGAGAAAAGCAGATGGAGAGGAGACCTGATAACAGTCTTCAAATATATGAAGGGCTGTTATAAAGGGGGCAGTGATCAATTGTTCTCCATATCCACAGAAGGCAGGAGATGAAGTAATGGATTTAATCAGCAGCAAGGGAGATTTAGGCTAGTTAGTAGGAAAACCTTTCTAACTGTAAGGATTGTTAAACTCTGGAATAGGCTTCCAAGGGAGGTTGTGGAATCGCCATCAATGGAGGTTTCTAAGACCAGGTTGGACAAATACCTGTCGGTCTAGGTTTACTAAGCCCTGACTCAATCCAGGTGGCTAGACTAGATGACCCCTCGAGGTCCCTTCCAGCCCTACATTGCTATGATTCTGTAATGGCCACCTCAGGAGACCCAGGTTTACAAAATGGCTGCCCAAACTGCATGTGCAAATCCCACATTTCCCCTGAGCGCACAAGCTTCATGTATGGTTTGGACCCTGATGCACCGGGGAGACTGGCCCTCCCCTCTGATTTCCCTTTGGCCATATTTCTTATCGCTGTGATTGTGCAGGAGGGACGAGAGCCCCTTCAGGCAAAGCAAGGACTGCCCCCAGATTCAAAGCTGATCTGAAATTTCAGACGCTTGAAAAAGTTCTGCTAACTTTGGGCTCTCCCTGTGGTTCCGCCAGCCCATTTTGGTCATGTATCTCTCCAAAGAGATTCTGAGAAGCATTCCAGCTCTTGCTTGATGATCCAAATGAAACCTTTGATTCTGGCTGTCTCCATGTTCTAGTTATAGTACCTGGGTTAGCAGTTACTAATTGTGGTGTCTAAGGCCTGATGTACACTAGAAAATTAGTTTGGCTTAACTATGTTGCTCAGGGGTATGAAAAATCCACACCCCTGAGCGATGGCATTAAGCCAACCTAAGTCCCTGTGTAGACAGCGCTAGGTTGACAGAAGAATTCTTCCATCGATCTAGCTACCACTGACGGGAGAACCCCTCCTGTTGGTAGGGTTGCCAGGGGTCTGGTTTTCGACCAGAACACCTGGTTGAAAATAGACCCTGGCGGCTCTGGTCAGCACTGCTGACTGGGCCATTAAAAGTCCAGTTGGCATGGGGCTGGCAGGCTCCCTAGCTGGCTCCACACAGCTCCCGGGAAGTGGCTGGCATGTCTCTCCGACTCCTAGGCGCAGGGGTGGCCACGGGGGCTCTGCGTGCTGCCCCCACCCCGAGCGCTGGCTCCACAGCTCCCATTGGCCGGGAACTGTGGCCAATGGGAACTGCGGAGGCAGCACTTGCAGGCGGGGGGACTGAGTGGAGCTACCTGGCCGCCCCGTGCCTAGGAGCCAGAGGGACATGCTGACTGCTTCTGGGAGCCACCGGAGGTGAATGCCGCCCGGAGCCTACACCTCCACCCTCTACCCCAGGCCTGAGACCCCTCCTGCACTCCAAACCCCTCAGCCTCAGCACAGAACCCCCTCCTACACCCCAAACTCCTCATCCCCGGCCCCACCCCAAAGCCCACAGCCCCAGCCAGAGCCCGTACACCCCACACACATCCTGAACCCCTCATTTCTTGCCGCACCCCAGAGCCCGCACCCCCAGCCCAGATCCCGTACCCCTTCCCACATCCCAACCCCCTGCCCCAGCCCTGAGCCCCCTCCTACATCCCAAATTCCTCATCCCTGGCCCCACCCCAGAGCTCGCACCCCCAGCCGGAGCCCTCACCCCCTCCCGCATCCCAACCCACTGCCCCAGCCTGGTGAAAATGAGGGAGTGAGTGAGGGGGGGGGAGGACAAGTGACGGGGGTGTGGAGTGAGCAGAGGCGGGGTCTCGGAGAAGGGGCGGGGCCTCAGGGAAGGGGCAGGGCAGGGGTGTTCGGTTTTGTGCGATTAGAAAGTTGGCAACCCCACCCACTGGCATAAAGTGTCTGCACTGAAGCGCTACAGTGCTGTAGCTGAAGCATTTCAAGCCAAAGTTTCGAGATACCGTATACAGGAGTCAGCTAGAACCCAGCAGTGCCGGAAGAACTGGCTCAGCTCGCCTCTAATATTTGCGTAATAGAGAAGTATCCAAACCTGGGCAAACGGAGGCACATTGGCACCTTGTTGGGTGTTGCTTCCAAAAATGAAGCAGGCTGCAGCTGCTCTCCTCTTTAATTACAAAGCCGTGCCCAAAGGAGACTACAGGTCCCAGAATGCATTGCATTGGCAGACGTTCAGACCTGTAGTCACTGTATTGGACAACCATGGGCCACAGCCCAGGGCAATTTGACCCTGGCTTTGGCCACCTCTGCCTTAGGGTATGTCTATACTACCCGCCGGATCGGTGGGCAGCGATCAATCCAGCGGGGGTCGATTTATCGCATCTACTCTAGACACGATAAATCGACCCCCGAGCGCTCTCCCATCGACTCCTGAACTCCACGCAGAGTCAATGGGGGAGTGGCAACAGTCGACTTACCGCAGTGAAGACACCGCGGTGAGTAGGTCTAAGTACGTCGACTTCAGCTACGTTATTCCTCCCCTTTGTTAGAGGAGGAAAGAGCTCTACATTCCGGCTCGCGCTCTGCATTTCCCTTCCACCAGCATTTCAAACCGATGTAGTGGAAAATAAAAATCTCCATGTGAAATTGGACAGCGCCTGTTGTAATAAGTTGCTTATGTATATTGAGATGTGGCAAGGGGCTTATCTGCCTCTGCTGTCTTTGAACTGTGTTTGCATTCCATACAGCACACGGCATTCAAACAAACTCAGGCATTCAATACACTTTTAATATTAATGCCACTGTAGCTGAGATTCAGATGCGTTTTTTTTAATGGAATATCTTATTAGATTTGGAAATGGATGGATGCTGTCAAAAGTGAGAGCTCGTTGAATATTAAGTTAGAAAGACAAATAGGCCTGGAGGATGGCCCCCTTGACTTCACTCTGATTTCCAGAACACTAATAGGATAATCCATGGCATTCAATGCTTCTTAAATGATTTATATATTGATTTCCGGGAGATCGGCAGCACCGGCCCTCTCGGAGTGTCTCGGAAGCTCCGCTTTGCAGGGAGAGAACCTAATTTGGTTAAATACAGTTTCTCTGTCCAAAAGCTGCCTTATGTTCACGTTGGGTAGCGGAGCGGCTGCCCACTTTGCAGGGGATTCATGGACATCTCATCACTTAATTCCTCCCGAGGATGTCCGTGGGAAGGTTTAGGTGTCAAGTGCATAGAGGACTTTGGAGTATAATTCCTCCCCGGCGTTTCAGCGGGAAGAATTAAGTGGCAAAGCCGAGAGCGATTGTAAGAATAACACAGTGCGGCTTATTTTGCTGTAGCACCACCAGTAGGCGTTATCGCCTGGCGCTCGGCCCAGAGAGACAATCGCAGGCGAGAGGGGAAAGGGAATTTGTCAAGGGAGATTTAGAGGGATGAAGCGACTCAGCGGTTCAGCAACAGCAGTGGGAAGGGAGCTCCAGAGAGATGGAGCAAATTCAAGGGACCCTTCCTGCCCCTTGCCCCAGCGGTGAAGAATCACTGGGGCTGGAGTGAGCAGCTGGGGGAGTGGGTGGGTGTGAGGTCAGAGGTCGGGAGGAGGAAGCTCATGGGCAGTTTTGTACTGGAGTCAGAGAGGGATGGGGAGGCAGTGATGGAGATGGAGAGGAACGCCACTGAAAGTGTCCGCAGATGGAGGGAGGGAGAGGAAAGCAGTGAAGGTGACACAGGAGGGGATGAGCGGATGGATGGACAGTCGGCGAAGTTGCTGGAAGATGAGGGGGATGTATGGCGAGTCTATAAAAGGGATGGAGAGATGGCTAGGAAGCCAGGGTACGTGACAGAGAATGGGGATGAGCCAATCCTGGGACAAGACACTGCATCTGCTTTTGCAAACTTTGAAGAAAATGGAGCCTTTCCCCTCTTGCCTCAGAAGCCCAGGGCAGGTGGACGGAAAACCTGCTGGTCCAGGGCAAAAAGCAGAAAAAGTGACCATAACCTGTGATTTAAAAAAACCCAGGGGGATAATGCTGGCAGTATTGCCCCAGGGCAGGCAGTATTGTGGGGTGGGAGAGGCAAGTATTTGCCCTGCATTGGATTTGTCAAATTGTCACAGTCCCTCCTGAAAGTATCAGAGGGGTAGCCGTGTTAGTCTGGATCTGTAAAAAGCAACAAAGAGTCCCGTGGCACCTTATAGACTAACAGACGTATTGAAGCATAAGCTTTCGTGGGTGAATGCCCATTTGTCACTCTTCAGGGGTGAATGCTCTCCCGCCTGGAAGTGCTAGTGCTGGCAGGCACCACTGGGGGTGCTGTTATTACTAGAGAACATTTACCAAGCCACCGAAATGTGCCCAGATCCCAGGTAAAGTCACGTCTCCTGCCTTCAATTGTAAGTGCTTTGGGGCAGGGACTGTCTTTGTTCTGTCTTTGCACGGTGCCTAGCACAATGGGAGCCTGATCCATTGGGGCTCTCCTCGGTGCTCCCGCAATATAAATAATAAACAGTAATATAATAAGGAGCCTATCATCTTCCCTGTCTTCAGTAAGGCAGACTGGCTACAGGAGAGGGATAGGAGCCGGGATTCCTGGCTGTCCTCATAACTTGCTTTATGAGCTGGGAGAAAATCCTTCCCCTCGCTGTGCCATGTGTGACATGGGCCTAGTGATACCAGCCTGCACCACAGGGTGGTGGATTAGCTTAGTGACTATCTGTAGAGCACTTTCAGATCCTGGAAAGGGCTAGATAAGCACAAACTGTGAGTAGCAGGAGAAAGGTCTTGACTGAGTAATGAGATTTGTGTTAGTGTAACGCTTTCCCAGCCTATTCTACAGACTGTATCTACACTCACCCCCCACCTGGGATTTGGCTTTATTAACAGTCAACAATAAGGTAACAAAGTTCAGCTCAAACCTCCTCCCAGTCTCTGCAGCTCCTAAGGGCTCCTCCCTCATGACTGCTCAGCCTACACACTAGATCCTCTTGCCCCAGAAAGTTCCTCCCCTGTATCCAGGTGAGGTAAGGAGCCACCTGCCTTGGTAAGGCAGCAGAACTCACTTGGCCCTTTCCCAGCAGGATTTGCACCTGCCAAGCGTGCCTGTGTGTGAGAGAGAGAGAGCTGGAGGGGGGCGTCTGGCAGCAAGCAAGCAAACACTGCTAGCCTGTTAGCAACACAAAAAAGCAACAGTGCTTGCAAACATTGGGCAGAAAAGATCTTGACTGTAACATTTTGCCCACCTGGTCATAGATGCCCACATTGCTGGGGGAGCAGAATAGGTCAAGATCTGCTCTGGGGAGCAGAGGCCAGCGGTCTGCCCACTTATCCAGGTCCAGTGTCTGCCCTCAGTACAGCCCACTTCCCATCGCCCCTGGACACTGTGTGTGCCAAAAGCCCCCTGGTTTGCACTGGCGGCAGGCCACTCACTTGGCAGGTTTGCATTTCCCTTCTGCTCCAGAGTAGGCCCACGGATTGTTTATTCTGGTGAGTGCCCCCCGGGGCTCATAGACCAGGTAATAGACTCTCAAACAATAACCAGGCTCCTTGTATTAATGCTGTCTGAAGCGGGATTAATCTGTCGGATGGAAATCACAACCATCGCAGAAATGAAAACTGATCTATTGGTGTCTGTAATTCCCCTAAATTACACACTTTAAATGAGACTTAAGTCACCCATAATTCTCCTTAAATGCCCACTTTGGCGACAATGATAGCGTAATTTTACCCACTTTGTCCAGTGTGAAATGTGAGGTCTATTGTGTGGAGTAGAAAAGAGCCAGGGGGATCTTTTTAAGTCAGTCCGGCTCTTCCTGCATTTATCTTCCGTCCGGGCAATGGGAAGGCGGCTGGGACACACGTACTGAGCTCGCAGGCCGTGGGCTCTAGGCGCATGAATGCTGGGCCGGAGTCCCCTCTCGCTTACCCTGGCTCTGCTGCTGGGATGCTGCACTGATTTCTGTGGGTCACTGCGGATTTCCACCGCTGGGAGAGAGGCCCGGGGCCGATGCACTCTGCATTCACGCAGTCCGACACACTCTGTCTCCGACACACACCTTCTCCCCCTCAGCCTCTCACACGAGCACGGAAGGATCCTGTTGGCTCTCCCCAGTCTGAGATGGTCACATCAGACCCACCAGGAAGTCCTGTTGCTGGGGGATTGGGCCGTTAACCTAGAGTGGGGGTGGGAGGGAAGAGAAATCCACTGCCCTGTCCTGCGCCAGCCGCGTCTCCTTGCAGTAGAAGCCGGAGTCCCTGCTGACACCCACCTTCCTGTTCTTTCCTCTCCCCAGTTGACTTCATCGGAGGATTCGATTCCTACGGCTACCAGGCCCCACAGAAGACGTCACACTTACAGCTACAGCCTTTGTACACGTGAGTCTCGCCTGCCCGCGGGGATGCGAGCGGGAGCAATGAGCCGGGGCCGCTGTTCCGCGGGGGGCGGGATGGCTCCGGGGACTGTCAAGGGTCCAGCCTCCGGTCATCACCGTGCCGCCACGGGAGCAGACTGAGTCCTCGCCACAGCGCAGCTGCTTGTGGGCGGGCAGGTGATGGCTCGGAGCCTGGCTCCTAGCCGGACACAAACCACCAGCACAACTGGCACCAAATGGCCCCCTGCACGGGCCTTGGTGACCCAGCTGCCCTCTTGCACGTCTGGGTGGGGCGTTGTGGGGAGCAGCATGCCCTGCCCTGGCCACTCCGGAAACCGGGGCCTGGTCACTAGGGCAAATGGGGGCGCGGCTGTGGGGAGGTCATTCCGCCCCCCGGCAGCACAGCTCCCTTCAGCATGCCCGACTAAGTGCCAGTGTGTCTCATGCCCCCTGCGGGGTTCATCGACAGCTGGGCGAGCTGCCCCAGGCCCCTTGGGAAGAAGGTGAACGCAGTGGCTCCAGAAGCCAAGGCACGAGAAGGGACATAGGCCTGAAACCGCACAGCCAGATGCCCCCGCAGAACTGACCGGCTGGGGGAGAACGCGTGGGACGTGCAGCCAAAGGGAGATAGTCGGGGTGGGGGGGATGAGTTCCCCTGTTTTCCCCTGTGCGATGGTGAATTGGGTGTCAGGGCTTCAGCGATGTACTTGAGGGGCTTCAACAGGAGCTGATGTGCAGGGGAGGGGAGCCTGAAGTGGATGGGGATCTTCCAGCCTGCAGTGAGCTAAGGGGGATGGGTGGGCGTCTGACTCAGAAGCAGGGAGTTGTGCTGTGGGAAGAGATCAGGGCCGGCTCCAGCGTTTTTGCCGCCCCAAGCGGCGGGGAAAAAAAAAAAAAAGCCGCGATCG
>NW_020664587.1:4465033-4482069 GCF_002925995.2 Terrapene triunguis
AAAAGCCGCGATCGGCGGCACTTCAGCGGCAGCTCTACCCCGCTGCTTCATTCTTCAGCGGCAATTCGGCGGCTGGTCCTTCCCTCCGAGAGGGACTGAGGGACCCGCCGCCGAAGAGCCGGACGTGCCGCCCCTTTCCGTTGGCCGCCCCAAGCACCTGCTTGCTGCGCTGGTGCCTGGAGCCGGCCCTGGAAGAGATATACGGAGACCCTCACTCCTATGAGTGAGCAAAGGCTGAGTGCTATGCTGACCCACAGCCCCCCTGCTCTGCCTGCCTTGAGCCCCACTGCAGCTGTCCTAGCACAGCTCAATCCTGACCCACGGCCCCCCTGTCCTGAGCCCCCACACAGCACTGCACTTACAACACTGGCAATTTTACCCTGCCACCTCGCCAGCTGCTCTAATCCTGGGTTGTTTCTATTGATCAAACACTGACAATGGTACCAGAGTTTGATCAATACAAACAAGATCAGACTCATCACATTCATTTTCACTTGCGATCCGATTCGATTGGGCACGGAGAACCCCAGAGGGGAAAGGATGGTGCAGAAAACTCCGCTGCGCCCCCTCTCTCCTCTCTATGGCTTTCCACTCTTCCATTCTGCAGCCACTAGGCCTTCTAAACACTGAATATTTTCCAGTGGGAGCAACATCTCTTCAGATAAGTGCAACTGACTTCCCCCCTGCCCATTTAAGCTTAACTAGATAATGCTAAAATGAGATAACGATGCAAAATCTGAAGGGATTAGCCTCATTTGGGCTTTGCTGGCTGCCAAAAATTAATTGTGTTTTAAGTCTTGTATGTAAATTCAAGGGCATACAGTGCAATTATAGATGCAGAGAGGAGACGGCCATGAGACAAATGCATCCAGAGTGCTGCTGTACTCTTCCTCAGTGCTCTGTCAAAGACATGCATTCTCACATGCAGAATTAACTTCCCTCTTTCTCCTGACCCCATCTCTTGGCTAGACAGAGAAATGCCCCATAGATCCCCTCACCACAGCAGATGAATGGGCGGGGGCTGTTGCAAAGGGGAAGGAATGGGTGATGGGGTGTGAAATCAATGTCACTATGCCAGGGATCGATTGGGTCCTCGGCTCCCAGGAGTGAGATGGCAGAGACTGGAGAAGCGTTTTCCAACATAAATCCCCAATGAAGGCTTCCACCAGGCTTCTGTGGTGTCTCTGCTTTGCTTCCTAATGCTAACGTTATTTTAGACTAGAAGCTCTTATTTACTTCATGGCTGTACAGCGCCTAGCGCAACGGGACCCAGCCAGGGTGACCTGTAGGCATGGCTGCAGGAAAAATGTTAAATCAGGATAATAACTTGGAAGCCTGCAAACGACTGATCATCGGTCTCATAAATCCCTACTTGCTGCAGCCACTAGAGGGGGCTGTGGCAGGGCGCTGCAGGGGAAGCCCTCATCAGCTCCGGCCACTCCAGCCCCAATCAGGGGAGATGGGTGGGGGCTGGGCCACTAGCTGGAAACTGGCCACACCTGCCAGCCTCGTTCACAGGGGCTAAAAGCTTGGGAGGGAGCCCGGGGCGGGGGACAGGCTCAGAAGGAACCCCACCAGCATGGCTAGTGTCCTGAAGTGAACAGAGAACGAACCCCTGGGGTTACTGACCCAGCTCAGTGCGGGGTTCCACAGAGGTAGCCCAGATCTGACGGCAGAGGGGGCCTATGAACTATTGTGGCAGTGCTGGGAACAGATTCTGTGCCGGCTTTGGGGCAGTTAGTCAAACGGGCATCAGCCGACTTCGCAGTCAAGTGTGGTGTTGCTTGGAGTTGGTAATGAGGGCTGTATTTCTTTGCAAGCAACCGAAACAGCTGCAGAATTGGCAGCAGTAGAGTATTGTAGTAGGATGCCATTGGGCTAGGCACTGAATACCCCCCACAATGCACAGAGCACCCTGGAATCCTGCGTCCTTTCGCCTTCAGTGAGCTCTTGGGCTGGTCAGTAGCGAGTATGTGAGCAATGCCCCCGCTTGTATTGCTACATAGTGTGTTGTGGTGTTATTGGGCAAATCCTTGTGTGACCGCCCAAAGCACTGAATTCAATGTGATTTGGCACCCCTATTGGGGAGCACGGTGTGAAGTGGCTGGGACAGGCCCGGATCCCCTGTGTTACACAGTCAACAGAACGGTGCTTTACAGCAGCATGTGGTGAATTGAATTTGGCTGGATTCACCTGCAGCTGTCTAATGACCTTCCTCTCTTGTGCCAGCCCCCGGGAAGAACAGCAGTGCAAGGAGCAGGGAGCACACGCGTGTCCGAACAGCTCTCTCGACATGCAATGATCCTAATGCGTTCTTGCCCAGATGAACCAAAAGGCTGGATGGGGGTTTTAAAGATGTTTGTGTTTGTCTCAGATTGAAGCCCGAGAGAGCTTTCTCCTTCCACGTTAGGCTTTATTGCCATCAAACAGTGAGCAGGGGGGATCTTGACAGTTCATCTGAGTGGCTAAAGGTCAGAATCCAGCATCCCCTTGTGGCCGGTTGTTTTGGCTGACTCATTTATGCTACGCTTGGTCAATGCTGGATCGATTGCTTCAGGCTGGGACTCAGTGATGACCCCAACCAAAAAGCAGCCTGCTATAAGGTTCCCCGCGATACCAGATCAGCAGCGTCCTGCAGTAATGTGCCAAAGCCGGCCGTATCAGTGCTGTAAGCCGCAGTGTTTGAGAACACTACCAGCGATTTCTGCCGCGGTGTTTCATGGGAGTTATTGAAGCCACAAGAGATACAGGGTACTCCAAAGCTGATAGCACTTAGATGCTGTGGTGATAGGTGCTACAGAGAAACCTCAGCTAGATAGAAAGGCCTTAATTATGTTTTGCTATGGCTTTGTTTCTGTACAACGTGGAAGCCGTGCTGCCAGGCGCTGGGAGCTGGTCAGATTTCACACGCTCAGCAGGACGGAGCTAGGTAGGAGACACCAGGGAACACTTCAGATACCGCATGAAGCAGGGTTGCCAATGGAGCTTTTGGAGCTGTCCCCTCAGAGTCAATGTGGAACCAGTACGCCAATGCGAAGGTAGGGGGCGCTGTGTTGCGGTAAAACCACACTTCAGAGAAGACCTAACATGGGCCCCGCATGGTGTGAGATCCTCTGGCACTGGGTACAATACAGTGGAAAGGCTAGAAAGGTTGACAGGGAATAAGCTGAATTGCAGAGAGGCTAGTGCTAGAGGGCTGAGCTGCCGAGCGGGTCTCTGAAGTGGGCACGGGGAGGCAGGAGGCGTCTGCAGAGAGGAAAATGGGTGATCTTGCTATCCGGCTGTGACGATGACACGTACCCCAAGCACGGGCTAGCAGATAGGGACTGTCAATATGTGTCTGTTTGATGGCCGTCATCTTGGAGCTTGACCTGGGACCCCAACGGTTATAACCTGAGCGGCGACAACTTGAGCTAAAGATCCAGCCTTCTGTAAGCGGTGGCTATTACCGTTCAGAACCTCTGTAGCCCAGGGTGACCTGCAGCACACCCGTACACTGCTTACCACAATGGGGGCTCTGGTTCCTGGCTGGGGCTGTTAGGTGCCCTTGTGGCTTAAATACTAACACTAGATCTGGGCTTTGTTCCTGGCTCTCCCACCAGCTGCGTGACTCTTTTGTTCTCCCTCTGCAAACTGGGGGTCGTGACGCATTCCCCACCTTTGGGAAGCACCTGGAGAGCCAGGAATGAAAAGCGCCATGTGTGATCTATTTGGATCCCGCAGTGGGCGCCAGCATAGTGATATCTGAGTCCCTGCCAAGTATTTAGCCTGAACCCAGCCCTGCCAGGCCAAGAAGCATCATTATCCCCTCCGTACACCTAGGGATACTAAAATCACCCAGGGAAGGGAAGGAAGAGCTGGGGATTGAGCCCACTTCTCCTGTATGGACGGGCCCAAGCCTAGCTGGCCGACCACTGGGGGCTCTGGGCTGACTCTGAGTGCTGCCGGAGTCCTTAGCCCTTCTGGCCTTGGGCCTGATTCTTTCCCCCTTACGCCAGGCTTACGCCGCACCACTCCACTGACCTCAGTGGAGCTGCTCCTGATTTACGCCGGTCACTGAAACCAGACTCAAACCCTCATAGACTTGGATCTGTTCCGAACCTGGAAATGAGGCAGCTCAAGAGGATTTGCAGAACTCGCCGTTTCACCCATGTCAGGGGGGCTGGGTACATTGTTATGTGACGTGGAACTGTAGCAGCTCACACAGCCTGTCACTTGAATGGCCTGAGGTGGGAGGATTGAAACATGTATTTATACTTCGCCTTTCATCCCGAAGGATCCCAAACTGCACGAACTCTCCAGCGTGCTGTATGCATCCGTCATGCTGGCACAAAGTGAGTTTCCAGTAACCACGGGGAAGCATTTGCCAGTCTGTCCTGGCTTCTGTATGTCTGTCCTTTTGCTTGTAAGTTCTTTGGGGCAGGGAATGCATTTATTTTTGTACTGCATAGCACAAACTAGGTAATGCATATGGAAAGCATTTTGCCTGCCAATGAAATGTAGCTACTTCTGGGGTGGAAGATGGCAGCTATGTACAGCAGTGTAGGGCAGAAAGTGAAGAAGAAGAAGACTATTTGCAGTTGAACTGGGGGGAGAGGGGAGCAGGATTCTAGGTAGGCCATGAGGTCTGGTGGGTTGAGCCCGGGAGTAGGCAAGACCTGCCTGTGACGCGTTGGGTCACAGAAACCCCCTTGGGAGCTGCTACCTGATGTGCTGGGTCTACCTCTAAGCCTGTTTTCCCTGCCGGCTTGGGACTCCAGAACCCTGCCTTGTTGAGCCAGACATGCTAGCCTGCTACAGACACAGATCCAAGTCTGAACCACATCCCCCACAAGCTGCAGGCTTAACTGAAAACAGCTTAAGAAGTGCTCCGGTCTCCAGCACTCAGATACCCAGCTCCCAATGGCGTCCAAACCCCAAAGAAATCCGTTTTACCCTGTATGAAGCTCAAACTCATAAATTGTTCGCCCTCTAGAACACGGATAGAGAGATATGCACAACTGTTTGCCTCCTCCCCCCCCCCCCGGTATTAATACATACTCTGGATTAATTAATAAGTAAAAAGTGATTTTATTAAATACAAAAAGTAGGATTTAAGTGGTTCCAAGTAATAACAGACAGAACAAAGTAAATGACCAAACAAAATAAAACAAAACTCGCAAGTCTAAGCCTAATACAGTATGAAACTAAATGCAGGTAAATCTCATCCTCAGAGATGTTCCAAAAAGCTTCTTTGACAGACTAGCCTCTTTCTAGTCTGGGCTCAATCCTTTCCCCTGGTACAGTCCTTGTTCCAGCTCAGGTGATAGCTAGGGGATTTCTCATGACTTCCACCCCCTTTGTTCTGTTCCACCCCCTTATATAGCTTTGGCACAAGGCGGGAATCTTTTGTCTCTTTGGGTCTCTACCCCTCCTTCTAAATGGAAAAGCCCCAGGTTTAAGATGGATTCCAGTACCAGGTGGCATGGTCACATGTCCTGTGAGACCCCAAGCCTTCATTTTCCCCAGCCTGACTCACAGGAAGGTTTGCAAGTAAACAGAGCCATTTACAGTCAATTATCCTAATTGATGGAAGCAATCAAGATTCCAAACCCCCATTAATGGCCCACACGTTGCATAATTACAATAGGCCCTCAGAGTTATATTTCTAGTTTTAGATACAAGAGTGATACATTTATACAAATAGGATGACCACACTCAGTAGATTATAAGCTTTGTAATGATACCTGCATGAAGCATATTCCAGTTACATTATATTCACACTTATTAGCATATTTTGATAAAATCATATGGAGTGCAACGTCACACTGCCAATAATAACTCTTTGCCCTTCTTTAGCATCTTCCATCTTTGAAGCCCAAAACACTTGAGAAAGATTAATGAATTAAGTCTCACACACAAGCCCTGTGGGGTAGCTAAATATTATCACCATATTTCTGATGGGGAAACTGAGGCACAAAGCGATTAAGTGACTTATCTAAGGTTCTAAAACAAGTCAGAGCTGGGACTAGAAACCAGTTCTCCTGACGCCCAGCCCTCTGCTTTAATAGCTAAGGTAGGCTGTCTGAGCACTGATCCTAGCTCTGACACTGACTTGTGTGACCTCATGCATGTCATGTCACTTCTCTGTCCCTCAGTTTCCTCCTTTGTCCGAAGAGGGCAGGTAGCTAATACCTTCCTCACAGCAGGGCAAGTTAGAATTCATGAATGTTTGTACATTGCTAACAGTTAGCATTGGGCAGGACTTCATGTCCTGATGGGGTTTGAACCAGGACACCAGCGTTTAAACAGAACATCCCTGCTCTTGAGCAAAGTGCCAGGGGATCTGTAGTAACCAGGACCTTGGTTGTACAGCCCATCCAGCGCACACGGCCAGAGCCCTCTCCCATGACTGGGAATGGGGGTCCCTGCGTGTTACCCTGCTCCTTGTACTAGAGAAGCAGTGGCTGTGTGTGATCCTGCTTCAGCTCTCTGCAGACTCGCTTAAATCTCTTCCTCCTTTTCTTTAAGGTTAGAGGTCGCATGAGCACCATGTGGTTGTGTGGTGTCCACCACAGCAAGGCCTACAGAAAAATGAGCTCCACACGCTTGATTTCTTTACATTTCCAGCAGCCCCAGGCCGCAGGGCCCTTGGTTAATTTCAGACACATCTCCCCCTGTAAATGCAAAGCTTTGGCTCCTCAGTTCTAATCTGTTCTTCGAAGACACCATGAAATTAAATGGCGCGTTGTTGTGAATGGCGCTGACCATTGCTGTTGATGCAGGAGCTGCCCAGAGTGTGGGAAAGCTGATGGGAGTTAGATGGAGAATTAGATCCGCTGCGCTGTCTGCACTGAGTCGTGTGGGAAGAGCGACAAGCACGAGACGTTTTCCCGGCACGCCAGTGGCTTTGTGCACTCCAAGTCACAATGGCACGGTGGGGCATCCCCACCAGAGAGCAAACACCTGCGGGGCTTTAGGCTAAGGGCTCGCTGCTCATCTGGTGGTTCCAGGATTCCTCTGCTTTTCCTGTCTCTTGAGATTCCCCCCATCAGGGCCGTATTTGAGCGCCTCTCACACACTAAAGGCTTTGGCCTCCTGGTGCCCCTGGGAGATAGGGAAACACGGTCCAGGTGTCCCTGAGCCTCTAACTGCCAGAAACTGGGACTGGGTGACAGAATGGATCTCTCAACAATCGCTCTGTTTTCATTCCCTCTGAAGCATCTGGCATAGGCCACTGCTGGAAGATAGGATACCACTGGTCTGACCCAGAATGGCCATTCCTATGTTCTTATTATGTCCATTGTATGGATGGAGAATGGAGGCACCGGGGGCAGGATTCATCCCTGGACTGGCATCTGGGCCTGCCCAGTTCAGAGGTGGCTGAGGGCCCTAGCCCTGGCTCTGGCAGCCCTGAGGTCCCCGTAGCCCTTTGCAGGGCTGCTCCTGCTACCTCCCTCTTCCAGGCCACCCGCTCCCTGCTTCTGTTCTGCCCAAGCTCCCCCTACACCCAGGGCTGCAGCGCTGTTGCGGCTATCTCAGGCCCCTCCTTCAGCCCTTGGCACCAGCCTTGATGCACAAAGAGGGTGAATCAGGCCCGCAGAGATTCAGTGACTTGTACCCAGTCACGCAGGAACCCTGTGGCAGAGCAGGGAACTGACCCACTCCACTGTCTTAGTCACAAGACCAGCCTGCCTTTCTTGCCTGTCCAAAACTGTTGTTTATCTCCATCAGCAGTGACCGGCCCTGGTATTGACACACGCTTCATCTGCACTAACAATCGCTCAGATTAGGGTAACCAGATGAGAGGGAGAAAATATCGAGACACATGGAGATGAGGGGGGCGGGGGTCCGCCGGCGGAGGGGGAAAAAAAAAAAGCCGAGTGCTGCTGGCGGAACAAAATATCAGGACAAATTGCGTCCCGACCAAAGATCGGTCGGGACGCGGGACAAACACCTAAATATCAGGACGGTCCTGATTTTATCGGGACGTCTGGTCACCCTAGCTCAGATTTCTAGCCCCTCTCACCCAGGCGGGCTCTCTGGGATTCTGCCTCAACCCCCCCCAAAACAAACAACAGACCCCAACCTCATGGAAGGTTTTCTCAAAATGCACCTCAAACAAACACAGCCTCTTGCGATTTGCCCTGGGAGCAGATTTATTCCTCACACATTAATGGGTCCATGTTGAACAAAACCAAAAGCTTGCAAGCAAAATGCCAGGCCGTAATAACCGAATCGCTGGACGGCTGGCTCACTAAGCCTGCCACTCTTTAGTGGGATAGCTCAGTGGTTTGCGCATTGGCCTACTAAATCCAGGGGTGTGAGCTCAATCCTTGAGAGGGCCACTTAGTGATCTGGGGCAAAATCAATATTTGGTCCTGCTAATTAAGGCAGGGGGCTGGACTCAATGACCTTTGGGGATCCCTTCCAGTTCTAGCAGATAGGATATCTCTCTTTATTATACCTGCCCTTGGAGACCGACATGCCCTTACCAGCTTACTTCTTTTTGCAGAACCAGGCCCGTTTCAAGCAAACGAATGTGAGTGAGCGACAAACCCGCTGGATTGGGTCTGAGCAGCCGGGTTTGTAGCTCGCTGGGAGGGAAGCTGGGAAGGCCGGGCTTTTAAAAACAGGCAACATTCTGAATTCATCTGTTCTGTGTCCCAGGGGTTTTCTGAGTGCGGTGTCTCTTCCTGAACACAACCCACTTAAGGGCCCCCTCAAACGCCAGCCAGGACTTCGTAGGGATGGGACGGGACGGGCTGCTGGGGACACGGCGGGCGGCAGAGTGGTAGCCAACGCCGAACACACCAGTGCGAATTTTGGCCAGGGATTGTCAACCTCCTCCACGTCTCTGAGAACTGCCACTGAGCTCTTCAGCCCAGCGCCACCCACCACCTGTCCCGAGGTTTCCTCGGGCCGATAAGCACCCAGCGTGTCTCGAGAATTCAGCTCCTCTCTCGACAGGGAGGCTGAATTGGCCTTGGTGGGAGCTCACCCTGTGATTCTAGAGGGAGCAGGTTGTCCACATCTGAGGCTTAGGCCAGTGAGTCACCCCCTGTTGACGCATCTGGCAAGTTGCTTTTTCAAACTAAGTATTTTTTTATTAGTTTCATAACTCGGGAGCAGACCGTGCACGCGCCCAGTCAGAACAGACGCAGCTTTGCCACCAGCCCTGTATTAATAACAGTCATTACTGCACGATTTGACAGCAGTGCCTCTGCTGGACATACCTCATCTGGGACAAGCGTCCCTCCCAGCCCCCCAGCTGCGTCTCTGCCTGCCTGCTGACTTACTGCCTTATACCTCACTTCAGTCCAATACCAGAGAGCCAGTGGAGTCCTGGGGCCATTGTCTGATTCTTTCTTAAGTGGTCAGGACCCAGTTTCTAAACATGGCTGCCTGGCCTGCCCCTGGAACCACAAAGCCCCAGATGTGTGTGCGAATGCCTGTGAGAACACACACGTGTGTGTGAGAGCTGAAGTGTCCCTAGTGTTTTAGCACAGACCGGACTTGGCGTTAGGGATTCTAAAGAGGATTGTTTCTTGAGGCTGCTGGACACAGCCAGACCCTGTGGTTCTCTCTGGCTCTCAGCCTTTGCTGCCTAGTGTCACCACACAGGGTCTCCCCTGGCCTGGACTCCGCACTCATGGATGGGATGGCTGAGTGCACTACGGAGGCAGTCGATGTGTCTGGAATTTAAACACCCACCTTTGCAAAGGAGGCTGCGTCCACACGACAAACCGCAGCGCTGCCACTACGTCACTGCCTAGTAGACACGTACCACAGCGACGAAAGGGGGGTTTCCATCGCTGCAGTAAACCCACCCCCTCCAGAAGGCATACAGAAGAATTCTTCCCTCGACCTTGCGGCATCTCTAGTGGGGGTTAGGTCGACCTACCTACGTCACACAGGGCGTGACATTTTTCACAGCCCTGAGCGATGTACCTAGGCCGACCTACGTTTTAGGTGGAGACCATGCCTAGGACTCTTAAAGGGGAGCTGCAAAGCTGTGATGAGAGCCGAGGGAAGCCCAGATTTCTGGGCTGACTCCCTGTTCCCCAGGCTGTCCGGCCAGCCAGCATCGGACTCAGGGTCCATTCACCTGTTCATCGTTTTTCTCCCTGGCCCTGGCTGGTTTGCTGGCACCGTCCCAGGGCCGGACGCTGCGGAGGGCGGCTTGCACAGGCTGTCAAGAGACTTTTGCAGTCAGTGAGGTCATGGACCGGTGCATTCTGGGATATTGTTAGTGGATCAGGGAGGGAGAGAAGAGCAGGAGCAGGGCAGGGCGACTTTTAGACCCCCAGTTCCCAAACACAGCCTCCTCTGCCACTCCAGCCCTGGGCTCCCGCCACAGCTCTGCCAATGCACCGACCTGCAGCATCTCCCAGCTATCCCAGCCCTGGGCCACTCCTGAGTACGGGCTACACATCCTCATGAAGGCAGAGGTTGCTTTATGATGCTGATAACCATTCACCCGAGTCCAGACTAAGAACCCCAAACTCATTCCATTGATGACCTACAGCCTAAGTACAACCTACTCCCTACGAATGGCCTAAGCCCCTCAGATACTACGGAGAAGAAGGCAGTATAAGGACCTGAATAGAACAGACACACGTGCCCTGTCATTGGGACGCTCGCCTGTCCCAGTTAGACACATTGTCTTTTTAAAGCCATCACAGCCTGGTCTGAGGCAGAATCTCAGAGCAGCCAGGACGTACTGTGACATTCCATCCTGGCGCATCATCAAACAACCTCCTGAGCAGGCCCTGGCCATGGTCTGGGACTGGCTCGCTGGGTGGGGGACTGTGCTGTGGAGCAGGTGGGCTTCGCATGTCCACAGCCATCTCGGGCTCTGATCACCCAGCACATTAATTTCCTGAGACATAATTACTCCTTGTATTATTTACAGCGAGGCGTGTCGAACTTCCATCATCCCGACAGCAAGGTTGGTTCGAGCGCCTTTCATCCAGATAGACCTGCTCTGGATGGTCGGGCTGAGAGACGTTTCTCGCCATCTCTCCCCCAGGATAGGTGCTGCACAGGGAGCCGCTCACCCACCGTTGCAGCCTGGGGGAGCCCAGCCGGACACGATCCCCCGTTAGCGCTCAGGACTGTGTGGGGAGAAGCTCCTTGAGAAGCACAAAGAGAGCTGAATCAGACTGCCTCAACGCTGCCATGGCAACTTGACCCTTCCTCCCCTGCACCCAGGCCAGCCCTGCCGAAGGGCATCCGTCCGGGCAGAGCGCCCCACCCTGTTCTAAACTCATGAAGCATGCCTGTGACAAAGGTCAGTCACCGTAGCCTTGTATTACGGGGAGGCAGTGTGACCTAGTGGGTTGAACACTGGCTTGGTACTCAGGAAACCTGGGTTTTATTCCGGTCACTGCCACTGGCCTGCTAGGTGAGCTTGGGCAAGTCACGACCCCTACTCCGTGCCTCAGTTTCCCCATCTGTAAAACAGGGATAGTGATTCTGACAACCTTTGCAAAGAGCTTTGAGATCTCCTACTGCAAAGCACTATAGAACAGTGAGGGATTATTATTTTACAGGTGGGGAAGCGATCACAGAGATGCCTGAGATCACATATGAAGTCAGTGGTGCACAGCTGGCAATAGAAACTGGTGTCCTGAGGCCGAGTCCTGTGCCTTAACCACAAGCCCATGCTTTTAAACACCAGCCGAGCACTTCGTTAGCAAACATGATTGATCAGAGCAGCCTGCGAACAATGCCATGCTGAGAAAATCCATGGAGTTTACAAGGCGTCCACGACATGATATGAATTAGCATTAAAACATCTCCCTGCTATGGCCTGAAACACTCTGTGACCCAGCGATGGCTCTGCAGGGGCCCTTCCATCAGCTCTGATTAGAAACACAGAGCCAATGTCTGGTCTCGGCGACACCGCTAGGAAAGCCGAGCTGCTCCACTGCAATGCATAGAGTTCCTCCGGATTTCCGCCGCTGTCTCTCAGGGCAGAAGCTAGGCCAGAAACTTTAAAAAATAAAAACCAACCCCAGAAGAGCTGGCTGGAGTAGGTTTAACCCTTCAACTGCTGGTGTTTTCCAGACTCTGTTCCTATGTACTTCCAGCCCCAGGCACGCACAGGACCGTCACATACACCTGCCTCTACCTTCTGTGTGTGATTGGGCACTGCTGCCTCCAAAGGGCACTGCAGATCTGTGAGGCTCCTGAAATGTGCCATGTCCATCAGCGCCAAGCCATTCCTGAGAGTGCAGGAAGGGCCATGCAGGATCAGACCTGTGTCCCTCCCAACAGTGAGCAGCTGTGGGGTGATTTGCCCCAGGAGAGTTTCTTCCTGAACCTTAAGAGCCAGTGAATGAAGCAGGAGATCCCTCCCCGTTACTAACGCCGGACATTCGCGTTCTGTCCAGTGTACCCCGCAATGAGCTGATATCATCGGCCACGGTCCTCCTTTCCCAGGTGCCCACCACGGGTCACAGGCCCCTGTCGTCAGATGTTCGGCTGCATGTGTGGTCTCCCTCCGAGTTGTCCCAGCTCTGCGCAGACAGCTGGCACAGCAGATAGCGAGCAGACCGCCCAATGACCACAAGATCCGTTAAGGTGCGAAGGCGCCCGGCCAGGTTTATTGTCAGCAAATCACGGTCCTAGCTCCCCGGATCAAGGTCTACAGTTACACTAGCACATGGATGGCCATGACAATGGACGCAGCTCAGTCAGTGGTGGGACTTTCCACTGTCCCCTCAGCTGGACAAAGACACTCCCTCTGAGATACATCTTTATACACCATACAAACAAGTGACGTATTACCCTTGACATATCAGGGTGCCACCCTCTGATGTATTAGGGTGCCAACCATTGCCTTGTACCTGTAGGTTCGATCAAAACGTCTCTATTCATCACACTGTCATCCTGACCTTATCCTTAAGCTGGGTCAGCATGATCTTGTTATCCCTGGGGAATGTGTTTATCGGGGTGTTCCGGTACCACCCTTTTGGAATGTGCTTGCGTGAGTGTTTTGTGCCTAGCATCTCTTAGGAATATGTGTTTTTACAATATCAGCCCTGTGCTTGCCACATTCTGTGAGCAGGGCCTGCCTCTTGCTCACAGCTTAACTTTGCTTTATATCAGCAAGGTTTTGACTACTTTAGCTCAGGCCTCATACCAGGCCTCTGATACAAGGGCTTATGTCTCAGGCTCTCTTCCCACTACAGCCCCTACAGTAGATCCTGTCCTCAGTTCCCAGGCAGGATTCCCATGGGTGTAGATGGACACTACACTCACAGAGCTATTGCATACTGTGGGCCATATCGCCACAGGTCATCCTGTGAGCTGAAGAATGATCATGACCCTTATTTCACAGAGGGAGAAACCGAGGCAAGAGAAGGGCTGTGACTTGCTCAATGAGTCAAGGATGGAGCCAGGTCTGAAACCCAGGAGTCTTGACTCCCCATCCCCTACTGTAACTACTGAACTATGCTCCCTCCCAGGTACAGGGCTTGCTGCAGCAGCACGAGAGAGTACTGGGAACAGATCTAGAGCTGTGTGTAAAATGATAGATGCTGTATACGTATACAGCCAAGAATAAACTAAACAGCGCTGGTGCCTTCTCAGTTTAGTCTGAGTGGCTCTGGATTTGCATTAACGATGTGCGGGTGGGTGGCGAGGACTGTAATGGAGAGGAAAGTTACGCTATAATAAAATTGTTAGTTCCCATTTATAATCTGGTTAGCAGACAGTGCAGTGTAACCAGAATCTCCATAAATCTGAGCGCCTGGTGCGGGGAGCAGTTTAATTCTGCTTTTGGTCTCTGGGAAGGGCCTTTGCTGAGACGGATTGCACAGGCCAGAGTGCTGGAGGGTTCATCTTTCACCGCACGCCAGCCGATGTCCTCGCCCGTCCTCGCTGCGCCCCGAGTGACAAAGCTTCAAAGCAGGAGAGCAGGCGGGGAGTGTTTCAAGTGGCACCTTCAAAGCATGAGCTCAAAGCACAGAGCTGCAGTTGTGGGAGGCAGCGATCAGCACACCAACACCTACTGCCTCTGGGTTGGTCTCTGAACTACCACGAAGTGAAATCTGGCCTGGGTGCTCTTAGCTCCTGGGCTGGTGCAGGCTGCCTGTCCTGCCGTACCTGGATGAACAGCAGGGACTGGACTTGTGACCTTTAGCTCTAAAGGCAGAAACTCTTATTGCTGGAGCTAAAGGAGAGCGCTGTTACCCGGAACCAGCAACAGACTCATAAACCACTTATATGGCCCAGCCATTAGCAGGCAACAAAGACCTGTACGTCCCATGTGGCGTTGTGCAAGGAGATCATAGACTTATAGAAAGGTGGGGCTGGAAGGGACCTCGAGAGGTCACCTCGTCCAGCCACCTGCGCTGAGGCAGGGCCACGTAAACCTAGACCCTCCCTGACACGGGTTTGTCCAACCTGGTCTTAAAAACCTCCCATGATGGGGATTCCACGACCTCCCTTGGACACCTGCTCCAGAGCTTACCTCGCCTTACAGCTAAAACGCTTTCCCTACCATCTAACCTAAATCTCCCTGGCTGCAGATTAAAGCCCATTACTTCTTGCTCTACCTTCAGTGGACTTGGAGAACAATTGATCCCCATCCTCTTTATAGTAGCCCTTACCCTATTTGAAGACTTATCAGGTCCCCCTTCGGTCTTCTTTTCTCCACACTAAACATGCCCGTTTTTTTAACCCTTCCTCACAGGTCAGGTTTTCTAAACCTTTTAGCAGTTTTGTTGCTCTCCTCTGGACTCTCTCCAGTTTGTCCACATCTTTCCCAATGCACAGCAGCCCGGTAGCTGGGGAAGGGCCAGTCCCAGAGGAGGCGGTGCTGCTGTCCAGAGGAGCTGAGGCAGGGAGGGTGGCTTTTGCCAGGGGGTAGGCTCTTCTCCTGGGCCTCTGTAGCACCCCAAACCCCTGCACAAGATGAGGAATAGTGGCAGACCCAGTCCAATACCCCTCTTCAGTCCAGGCTCTCTGGCGTCCTGCCTCTACCTACAGTCAAACCCTGATGCTTCAAAGGGAGCTGACGCCCCCTTGGCTCAATTTCCCGGGCCCCATAAATGCACCCAGCCAGTTCTACAATGCTGCACCTGGAGGGCTGGTGGGGAATCCTGCCTGACTCCTCCAGGGGCTACGCTGATGCCCTGGAGCTTGAGGTTTGAGAACCCCAAATGCTGGAGGCAGCATGTGCATTCTGGAGCAGGTCCTGTTCCTAGAGGGATGCTGTCCCCACTCGTCCGCCTACGCGCCTTCGGTGAACTTGCCAAAGGTTAGATTTCACCTCCTCGCTGGCTCGTTAAGCGCAGTGTAGAATACCCCAAAACAGAGACAGCTGTACCGGGCGAGCGGGTTGGTACACAGCTATAGGATCTTGCAAAACATACGCCTTGGAGAGGAGCTGGGGGCTTGTGGCCCTGCTATTTGAAGTGCTCTACCCTGATCACCTCGAACCCCTGCGGCAGCTGCTACAGTCTGGCTCTCTGACTTGCTTCCAGCAGCATAGAGGGAAGTGTTTGGGGGAGGGGGGGGGCTCGGTTGTGAAGCGCCTGACTTTTTAATGAGAGCATCTCAGCTCCCTGGGCAGATGCAACACATGAAAGTTACGAGCCTCACTTCATTCACTCTCCGTCAAGCAGGTCTGGTAAATGGGGTCCCCGAGGATTATTAAGGCAAAATGAATCTGGGGAGAGCCTGCAGGCAAACACAGGCTACCTTAATAGCCTGTGAAATTAAAGCTCCTTATGTAGTTACCAATTAGCCGTAATTGGATTAAAGGCAGGAGTGTGAGAGCACTTTTAGAAAAGCACAGAAGCTGCATTTGCCCTGTTGCCCCGTCCTGTCTTTCTTTCTCCCACTCCATCCCCAGGCCGTTCCCCGGGGCGGCTCACGCCAGGGCACTCTCCTGACCTGATGGGAAATGAGCCACCGTGCTGACCCGGGGCAGCTCCCAGTGACCCCCCAGGCTGCCAAGCACAATCCCTGCTCTCTGGGGGCCGGTGCTGGCCCCCCTGCTGGTCCTGCCCCTCCTGGGTACGCAGCCGCCGCCCCGCTGCACGTGTTCCTGAGCCCCAGCAGGCAGCGGGGTGTGAGCCAGGAGCGCAGGGTCTCCTGGGGGTGCTGCACAAGCACTCGACCTGCTTCCCCACTGGGCATTCAGACCCTGCTACCCACAGGCGCACGCCAGCTAAGCTGCACCCCCACGCCAACGGGCACAGAGCTCTGATGTTCAAAGAGCTCCGCACACTGAACTCAGTGACACGTTGGGCCCGTAAGGATCCCCTGCTCTACAAGCCGAGCCCCCGCCCGAGGCAGGACAGGGGGGCGCTGTGCTAGTGGAGAGGAGGGGCTGGTGCCACTGAGCAGGGGGAAAGGTATTGCCTCCAGCGCAGCGTGGTGGCCCCCGTGCTGCACAGCACCAGCTGGGCACAGGCTGTCCTGGCTGCACTAGCCTGAATGCAGCCTGCGCGGGGAACGCTAGCACCGAAGGCAGCGTAGTCTGGGACGTCTTCACCTTGCTAGCCCACCAGTCTATGCATCCAATGAAGTGGGCTGTAGCCCACGAAAGCTTATGCTCAAATAAATGTGTTAGTCTCTAAGGTGCCACAAGTACTCCTGTTCTTTTTGCGGATACAGACTAACACGGCTGCTACTCTGAAACATAACACACAGAGTGATTCAGATACACCCCACACACACACACACACACACACACACACAGAGTGACACAGATACACCACACAGACACACAGTGACAAAGATAACACACAGAGTGATTCAGATACACACACACACAGATGCACCACACAGAAACGCACACACAGTAACACAGATATCACACACACACACACACAAACACACACACAGTGAGTCAGATACACCCCCACAGAAACACACACACACAACCCTTTATACTGATGTTCCTGATTGGTTAGTTCACTCATTAATATCATATGAGAATGACTGGAGGAAAGAATTCAGTGGTGTGCATTTGGTGCACGTCTGTGTGTGCAGGACTGAGGGTGTGTGAGTGTGAGCCTGACTGTGTATCTGTATGT
>NW_020664587.1:4482079-4485164 GCF_002925995.2 Terrapene triunguis
GCATCTGTTTCTGTGACTCCCTGCGATGGGTATTGTGGATATGTGTGGGGTGAGGGTGCATGTGTGTCTCAGGGTGTATGTGTGTGTGTCTTTGTCTCCATGTGTCACGTAGCAGAAGTCTTTGTCTCCAGCTCACACACACACAGAGAGAGACACACACATCCATTGCCCTGTTGCTGCAGGCAGGATTGGGATAGCTGCTGTGATTTATGGTGGAGTTGTGCTGTAAGAAGTCACAAAACAACATTTCGTGGTCAGAGCCAGAGGCACTTACAGAGCGAGAGTGAGACAACGCGCTGACCCTTCGATCCATTTCTCAAAGCGCCTGCAGTTCCTGTTTCCAGGCAGGTGAAACAGTCAGAAAAAACGGAGCAAGGAAAGTTGTTCAGCAGCCAGAGCATTTTAAATAAGGTGAAAAAAAAAAGACAACCCTGCTGGCTGTGGCAAGCTCCGCTTTGATGAACTCTCTCTCCGCTAGGAAGCTGCTTCCCCATATGATTCCCCAACTCTGCACGTCACCTTTTGTAGGAGACTCGTTTCTACTTAGGCCTGGTCTAGACTCCAGAGTTAGGGCGACGTAAGTCGCCTTGTGTCGACCTATTCCCGCACGTGTCGATGTTCAGATTTGTCTCTGCCCCATTCCAGCAGCACAGTAAAACCACCCCTGAATGGAGTGGTCGACCTACTGAGGTTGGCACAGTGCGAGTGTAGACACTGCATGACCTGTGTCAATCCTAACAGTCCTCCAGCAGCTATCCCACAATCATAGAATCATAGAACTGGAAGGGACCTCGGGAGGTCATCTAGTCCAGTCTCCTGCCCTCAAGGCAGGACGAAGTATTATCTAGACCATCCCTGCAAAGTGACTGCTCTGGTCACAGTTTTAAACTCCTCTGCCCGGGGGTCCCAGAGACAAGAAGCCACTCCCCCCACTTAAAACACCCCACATATTTTTGAAATGCCTTTTTCCTGATTGCCCACCTTGGCATGTGCACCTAGCAGCTCTCTCTTGTTGTGTGCAACTGTCCAACCGAGCATGCCGTTTATACGTTCCAGACACACTCCTGGAGCAGATAGGAGATGTTGGCTCTCCTGGGCCTGTGGGAAGAGCCTGAACAGGCCCAGCTATGAACCAGCCATAGAAACATGGACCTCTATGAGCAGATTGCTTGGGGGATGCAGGAGAAGGGGTATGACAGGGACTAGCAGCAGTGCCACATGAAAGCGAAGGAGCTGTGGCAGGCCTACCCCAAAGCCAAGAAGGCCGACAATTGATCTGGTCCTGAGGCACAGACCTGGTGCTTTTACAATGAACCGCATGCCGTACTTGGCAGAGACCCCACCAGAGCACTGCAGATACCCCGGAGGAGCCCGAGACAGAGTCCCCTGCAGTGAACAGTGAGGAGCAAGGATGGGGAGATGTGGTGGGGACCTCCAGCCATGCCGCAAGCCAGGACCTGTTTGAGACTGCGCCACAGTCCAGCCAGTCTGACCAGGCAAACACAGACGAGCCTGAAGGGGAAGGGGTCCCGGGTAAGTGTGTGCATGCATTTTTCCTCACAATCTTTAAATGTAAAGATGGCAGCCGCCCGGACCAGTGTTTTACCCATATGAGAAGGGCTGGAGATACAACAAACAGAGGGAGAGTTAGCATCTGCTTTTCATTCCCCTCTTAGGAAAGGCAGAGATGGGGGACAGGCAAAGCAGTTGGTTTATGTCTATAGGCATGGCCCTTTTATCCTCCTAAGAGATCTTGATAAAGCTTCCCTGGAGGCGCTCTGCAACCCTCTCCCAAAGGTTTCTAGGGATGGCTGTCCTGTTTCTTCCTCTGCGGTAGGACACTTTCCCGCGCCACTCTGTGATGAGTTTGGCTGGCATCATTGCAATAAACAGGCTAGTGGCATATGGGCCCAGGCGGCTTTGGGACACCAGCAGCAGCTGTGGTCTCTGTGCCTTTGTGACCCTCGGGAGTGAGACATCAGCTAAAATCCCCACCGTCTGTGGAAAACAGTGCCAGTATTCAGTGCCATTGCCCCATGCTCATCCCCAGGGAATAGGGACTGACATTTTGTAGCTTCGTGCAATAGAAAATCCTTTCCCTCTTCCCCCATGGTCCCTGGCGGGCTGTCCTCACCACGGCTGGGGCTGGACTGTGGTGCTGTGCCAAGATGCTCCGAAGCTGAAGCATCAATAAGCATTTCTTGTTCAAAGTGTTTATGGGAATAAGGGAAGGGAGTTTTGAAACTTGTCTTTCCGTTTCCCTTGTGACTGTATATTCAGAGGTACATCTGTCAATTTTAATCAGCAGCTGCTGCTGGTGCCCCCTCCATGCCCTCTGAACGCTTGACTCTGATGAGAGGAGAAAGAAGAGGATTCGTGAGGACATGTTCTGTGAGATCCTGCAAGCCAGTGCTCCATCACACCGTGAGGTTGGAGGGCCAATATGACCAACAGCCTGGAGAAAGGACAGAAGAAAGGCCCAGGACTCCCAGCTGGAAAAGGAGAAGGAGATGCACCAGGACATAATGGGTCTTCTCAGGCAGCAAACCCAAATGCTGCAGACCCTGGTTGACCTACAGGTCCAAAAATCCTGGACTCCCCACCCTTTGCAGTCCTTGGAGAACTCCATGGTCACACACTTCTCCCTACACTCCCCAACGATGGCATGGTAGGGCACATCCTTACGCCTACCACTCGATGCTGGGGGACAGCAAGGAAAACCACAGCTTCACATACAGTGACCTGCAAGAACCACAGCTGTGTAGCCACAACGGCCTACATTTGTTACTCAGATGGACATAAATGTTTACTGCCTTTCTAGTTTTAAATGTTCACCCCATTAAGCTTGTTAAAAATTTGTATAACATTGCCTCTGGGTTTTTTGTGCACATTGATTTTCCACGCTGTTTTTCCCCACTCAATAAAGTTCTATTTTTGGAGAATCAAATTATCTTTATTAGTTCATAACAAATATTGCCAAATACATAGTGATCGTCAAAGCAAATGGCACTTGTAAATCCACACCAAGCACCACAGAATTCATAGCTTTGGGAAAACACCCAGTCCTATTTATCAATGTACAGCA
>NW_020664587.1:4485564-4536472 GCF_002925995.2 Terrapene triunguis
AGCAGAAGTCTTTGTCTCCAGCTCACACACACACAGAGAGACACACACATCCATTGCCCTGTTGCTGCAGGCAGGATTGGGATAGCTGCTGTGATTTATGGTGGAGTTGTGCTGTAAGAAGTCACAAAACAACATTTCGTGGTCAGAGCCAGAGGCACTTACAGAGCGAGAGTGAGACAACGCGCTGACCCTTCGATCCATTTCTCAAAGCGCCTGCAGTTCCTGTTTCCAGGCAGGTGAAACAGTCAGAAAAAACGGAGCAAAGAAAGTTGTTCAGCAGCCAGAGCATTTTAAATAAGGTGAAAAAAAAAAGACAACCCTGCTGGCTGTGGCAAGCTCCGCTTTGATGAACTCTCTCTCCGCTAGGAAGCTGCTTCCCCAACTCTGCACGTCACCTTTCGTAGGAGACTCGTTTCTACTTAGGCCTGGTCTACACTCCAGAATTAGGGCGACGTAAGTCGCCTTGTGTCGACCTATTCCCGCACGTGTCGATGTTCAGCTTTGTCTCTGCCCCATTCCAGCAGCACAGTAAAACCACCCCTGAATGGCGTGGTCGACCTACTGAGGTTGGCACAGTGCGAGTGTAGACACTGCATGACCTGTGTCAATCCTAACAGTCCTCCAGCAGCTGTCCCACAATCATAGAATCATAGAACTGGAAGGGACCTCGAGAGGTCATCTAGTCCAGTCCCCTGCCCTCAAGGCAGGACGAAGTATTATCTAGACCATCCCTGCAAAGTGACTGCTCTGGTCACAGTTTTAAACTCCTCTGCCCGGGGGTCCCAGAGACAAGAAGCCACTCCCCCCACTTAAAACACCCCACATATTTTTGAAATGCCTTTTTCCTGATTGCCCACCTTGGCACGTGCACGTAGCAGCTCTCTCTTGTTGTGTGCAACTGTCCAATTGAGCATGCCGGTTATACGTTCCAGACACACTCCTGGAGCAGATAGGAGATGTTGGCTCTCCTGGGCCTGTGGGAAGAGCCTGAACAGGCCCAGCTATGAACCAGCCATAGAAACATGGACCTCTATGAGCAGATTGCTTGGGGGATGCAGGAGAAGGGGTACGACAGGGACCAGCAGCAGTGCCACATGAAAGTGAAGGAGCTGTGGCAGGCCTACCCCAAAGCCAAGAAGGCCGACAATTGATCTGGTCCTGAGGCACAGACCTGGTGCTTTTACAATGAACCGCATGCCGTACTTGGCAGAGACCCCACCAGAGCACTGCAGATACCCCGGAGGAGCCCGAGACAGAGTCCCCTGCAGTGAACAGTGAGGAGCAAGGATGGGGAGATGTGGTGGGGAACTTCAGCCATGCCGCAAGCCAGGACCTGTTTGAGACTGCGCCAGTCCAGCCAGTCTGACCAGGCAAACGCAGACGAGCCTGAAGGGGAAGGGGTCCCGGGTAAGTGTGTGCATGCATTTTTCCTCACAATCTTTAAATGTAAAGATGGCAGCCACCTGGACCAGTGTTTTACCCATATGAGAAGGGCTGGAGATACAACGAACAGAGGGAGAGTTAGCATCTGCTTTTCATTCCCCTCTTAGGAAAGGCAGAGATGGGGGGCAGGCAAAGCAGTTGGTTTATGTCTATAGGCATGGCCCTTTTATCCTCCTAAGAGATCTCGATAAAGCTTCCCTGGAGGCGCTCTGCAACCCTCTCCCAAAGGTTTCTAGGGATGGCTGTCCTGTTTCTTCCTCTGCGGTAGGACACTTTCCCGCGCCACTCTGTGATGAGTTTGGCTGGCATCATTGCAATAAACAGGCTAGTGGCATATGGGCCCAGGCGGCTTTGGGACACCAGCAGCAGCTGTGGTCTCTGTGCCTTTGTGACCCTCGGGAGTGAGACATCAGCTAAAATCCCCACCGTCTGTGGAAAACAGTGCCAGTATTCAGTGCCATTGCCCCATGCTCATCCCCATGGAATAGGGACGGAAATTTTGTAGCTTCATGCAATAGAAAATCCTTTCCCTCTTCCCCCATCGTCCCTGGCGGGCTGTCCTCACCACGGCTGGGGCTGGACTGTGGTGCTGTGCCAAGATGCTCCGAAGCTGAAGCATCAATAAGCATTTCTTGTTCAAAGTGTTTATGGGAATAAGGGAAGGGAGTTTTGAAACTTGTCTTTCCGTTTCCCTTGTGACTGTATATTCAGAGGTACATCTGTCAATTTTAATCAGCAGCTGCTGCTGGTGCCCCCTCCATGCCCTCTGAATGCTTGACTCTGATGAGAGGAGAAAGAAGAGGATTCGTGAGGACATGTTCTGTGAGATCCTGCAAGCCAGTGCTCCATCACACCGTGAGGTTGGAGGGCCAATATGACCAACAGCCTGGAGAAAGGCAGAAAGGACAGGAGAAAGGCCCAGGACTCCCAGCTGGAAAAGGAGAAGGAGATGCACCAGGACATAATGGGTCTTCTCAGGCAGCAAACCCAAATGCTGCAGACCCTGGTTGACCTACGGGTCCAAAAATCCTGGACTCCCCACCCTTTGCAGTCCGTGGAGAACTCCATGGTCACACACTTCTCCCTACACTCCCCAACGATGGCATGGTAGGGCACATCCTTACGCCTACAACTCGATGCTGGGGGACAGCAAGGAAAACCACAGCTTCACATACAGTGACTTGCAAGAACCACAGCTGTGTAGCCACAACGGCCTACATTTGTTACTCAGATGGACATAAATGTTTACTGCCTTTCTAGTTTTAAATGTTCACCCCATTAAGCTTGTTAAAAATTTGTATAACATTGCCTCTGGGTTTTTTGTGCACATTGATTTTCCACGCTGTTTTTCCCCACGCAATAAAGTTCTATTTTTGGAGAATCAAATTATCTTTATTAGTTCATAACAAATATTGCCAAATACATAGTGATTGTCAAAGCAAATGGCACTTGTAAATCCACACCAAGCACCACAGAGTTCATAGCTTTGGGAAAACACCCAGTCCTATTTATCAATGTACAGCAAGCCCTGCACAATCCTTCGCAGTACCCAAAGCTCCCAGAGAAACTCCAGCAGAGAACGCTCCTGGGGCTGACCATTAAAGTACTGTTTCCTCACCTGGATAGCTCCACGTTGAGCTCTTCTAATGACCCCGGTGTCTGGCTGTTCAAAGTCAGAGACGTCTGCTCCACCTCAGCCTTGGTGGTAGTTTTTCCCCGTTTGCCTCACAGATATTATTCAGGACACAACAGGCATGGGATGTTTTTCTCATGGAGATCCAAACAAGTGAACGAACACCACCAGCGTCCCGTCAATCTACCAAGAGCACATTCGACTGCAATGCTGCACCTGCTGAGCCAGGAGTTGAATATTTCCTTGGTGCTGTCAAGGTGGCCAGTATATGGCTCCAGAATCACTATTGGCATATCAGTCTCACCAATGGTAATCTGTCGGTCAGGAAAGAATGGCCCTTCTTGCAGCTTTCTGAAGTCTTGTGTTCTTAAAGATGTGAGCGTCATGCCCCTTCCCTCACCAGCCACACTGATGTCGGTGAAGCGTCCCCAGTGATCCACCAACACTTGCATAACCAGAGAAAAATAGCTCTTTCTGTCGATATACTCTGTGGCAAGGTGGGCTGATGCCAAAATAGAGAGATGTGTGCCAGGTGTGTCCCTCCAGGAGGGAGGGATAGCTCAGTGGCTTGAGCATTGGCCTGCTAAACACAGCATTGTGAGTTCAATCCTTGAGGGGCCAATTTAGGGATCTGGGGCAAAAATCTGTCTGGGGCTAGGTCCAGCTTTGAGCACCAGGTTGGACTAGATGTCCTCCTGAGGTCCCTTCCAACCCTGATATTCTATGATCAATCACCCTACCACAATTTGGCTGCAAATCCATCCGCTATGTCCTGCACATTGCAGAAAGTTACGGTCTTGCATAGTAGAAGATGATTAATGGCCCTCTACATTTGCATGTCAACAGTCCCCACAGTGGATTTTCCAACTTCAAAATGATTTCTTGCTGACCAATAGCAATCCAGCATTGCAAGCTTCCAGAGTGCAATTGCCCCTTGCTTCTCCGCTGCCAATGCAATTCTCATTCCGGTGTCCATGCACTGGAGACCTGGAGTGAGTGTGGCACACAGGTCCAGGAACGTGGCCTTTCGCGTCTGAAAGTTCTGCAGCCTCTGCTTGTCATCCCAAACCTGCGTTATGATGTGATCCCACCATATGTGCTCATTTCTCGGGCCCAGAAGCAGCGCCCCACTGTCTGCAACTGCTCCAGGAACACCACCAAAAATCTTGACTTGGTTTTCGCTGTGTCCCTCCGCAAACTGTCCTTGAAGACATCCTCATGTCCCTGGAAGCTGTGGTACTTCCTGCAGGTCTGCAAATACAGGAGCACTGTGCACCCTGTATGTGCAATGTTCATGCGAATAGTGCAGAGCTGTGTGGGCTCCATGCGGCTGTCAGAGATGTTGGATAATAAAAATGCCTTGCAGATATGTGGGATTTAAAAAAATAAGTAAGTCAAAATTATGGGTTATGGGTGGCATTATGGGATGGAGAAAGTTGCATGCTGGAAACTTGACCCCTCGCTCCCAGAGATCCCTGGGCGAGTCATTATTATCCTACAACACATTTTGCAAAACATTTCCCAGAAGGCATTGCACCAGAAAGTGGCATGTGGCACACTGGGATACGTACTTGTGGTGCACCACACTTTGCATCAACACAAGCACTGCTGGTGAGTAGGTGCAGTTTGCACGCCCCTGAGCAATATACAAACCTCGGCAGCTGAACACGGCCCACAGCTGGTAGTGTAGACGTGGCCTTAGACTGTGGCTAGGTATTGAAGCTCTGTAAAGATGGTAAGTAACCAACCCTCCTGATAACCCTGGTAGGAGGTGAGTATTGATATCTCCTCCTTGTCCAGGTGGGGAAAGACAGGCTAGGTGATCTATTTAGACTGTAAGCTCTACTACTCTGTACAACGCCCAGTGCAATGGGGTCCTGAGTGTGGGTGGTCCTTAGGCACTATTGTAATAACCATGATTATTATTAAGGGTACGATTTGGTCATGGAGATCACAGATTCCGTGACTTTAACAGAGCTCCGTGACTGCTTCGGCTTCAGCCCTGGCCGCAAGAGCAGCCCCCACCGCAGGAGCAGTGGCCGGGGCTGGAGCAGTCCCGTGGCTGGGTCAGTCCCCGGCAGCTGGGTCAGTCCTCGGAGCTGGAGCAGCCCCCAGGCATAGGTCTGTGACTTTTACTGAAAATGCCCATGACAAAATCTTAGCCTTAATTATTATCATTACTAGTAATAGAGGACTTGCCTCAAGTCAGTGGCAGGACCAGAAAGAGAGCCCAGTTCCCCTGCCCTAACCGCTAAACTGCAGCGGGAGGTTACACGGCCTGGTGAAGCAGGATGGTCCATTGGTTCAGGCACTAGCCTAGGACTCGGGAGTTCAAGTCTCTGCTCTACCCTGGGCTCCCTGTGTACCCTTGGGCAAGTTGCTTTGTCTCCCTGTGCCTCAATTCCCCATCTGTACACTGGGGTTAATAGCACTTCCCGGCCTCTCAGTGGGGATTGTGAGGATAAATGCACTCAAGGTTAGGAGGTGCTCTGGAGCTGTGGTATAAGTACCTAGACTAGAAGCCGTGTGTGTCTGTGGAGAGCTGTGCACCTTCCAGACTGTTTTCCCACAGTGCACGCAGCTCTGTAACTGCTATGACTTGGTTGTTGGTGGCCTTGGCCATTCCACTGCTGGCTGGCAGTGCCATTTTTGTGGTCAGCCGCAGCATGCTCCAGAACAGGGACGCACACACTACGCTCTCTCGGGGAGATGTCACATTCGTTCTTTCTTGTTATTTTCCTTAATGCGATAAGCCCTTCAAAAAGACCGTCTCTGCTTGTTCGCTGTGTGTGGAAAACACCCCCCTTCCTGAAGCTGTTTGCATTTACCCTAGGGGCGTCGCTCCCTCATAACTGTCTTCCCCCCTTGTGCTCGGCCCCCCAGAGACATGTCTGGGCCAAACCCAGCATCACAGAAGCTGTTGTGTAAGCGGCACGCTGGGTGGTCAGGAAATAGGTATAAGTGGCAAACTCAGGTAACTTGTGTGACACACCTGAAATGTGTGCATTGGGTCTCATCTGATGTCTGCACTGCATAGAGGATAACAGCCTACTATTGCTATCACCTAACGGAGTTACTCCTTTCAGCCAAGTGGGATTTCAACTCTTGTGGGCCCAGATGCTGCTCTGGGTGGGCGACCCCTGTTGGGAGGAGTAGGAAACGTGTGTGCCATGTCCCTCTGATGGCTAGTCCCCATATCGGGCTAACAGCCTACCTCAACCACCAGCTAATAGTTAGGGTTGCCAACTTTCTAATCGCATAAAACCGAACACCCTAGCCCTGCCCCTTCCCTGAGGCACCGCCCCTTCCCTGCCCCTTCTCCAAGGCCCTGCTCCCCACTCACTACATTCCCCCTCCCTCGGTGGCTCACTCTCCCCCACTGTCACTCCCTTTCACTGGGCTCGGGCAGAGGGTTGGAGTGTGGGAGGGGTGAGGGCTCTAACGGGGGGGCGTGGGGGCTACAGGGTGGGGCCAGAAATGAGGGGTTCAGGGTGTGGGAGGGGACTCTGGGCTGAGGCAGGGGGGTTCAGGTGTGGGAGGGATGAGGGCTCTGGCTGGGGGTGCGGGCTCTGGGGAGGGGACGGGTATGAGGAGTTTGGGGTGCAGGAGGGGGCTCCAGGCTGGGGTGTGTAGCAGAGGGGTTCAGGGTGTGGCAGGGGGCTCTAGGCTGGGGCAGGGGGTTGGGGTGCAGGGGGGGTGAGGGCTCCATCTGGGGATTCAGGATCTGGGATGGGGCCGGGAATGAGGGGTTTGGAGTGCAGGAGGGGGCTATGGATGGGGAGGGCTCAGGGCTGTGGCAGGGGGTTGGGGCTCGGGGTTGGGGTGCGGGCTTACCTCGGGCAGCTCCCGGTCAGTGGCGCATCGGGGCTAAGGCAGGCTTGCTGCCTGTCCTGACTCCGCGCTGCACCTTGGAAGCGGCCAGTAGGTCCAGCTCCTAGGCGGAGGCGCGGCAGGCGGTTCTGCGTGCTGCTCTCACCCGCATGCACCACCCCCACAGCTCCCGTTGGCCGTGGTTCCCGGCCAATGGGAGTGCAGAGCCAGTGCTTGGAGCGGGGGCAGCGCGCGGAGCCCCTTGCCCCCCCCACCTAGGAGCCGGACCTGCTGGATGCTTCCAGGGCACAGCGCGGAGCCAGGACAGGTAGGCACTAGCCTGCCTTAGCTCCGTAGCACTGCCAACCAGACTTTTAATAGCCTGGTCAGCAGTGCTTACCGGAGCCGCCAGTGTCCTTTTTCGACCGAGCATTTCGGTCGAAAACCGGACACCTGGTCACCCTAGTAATAGTTACATTGTTAGTTTAAGCCGGGGTTTGTCATCCAGTGGGTCACAAGGAGTAGGAACACAGGGCATAGGACAACTGGTAAGTTTGGTCATGATGGCAATCCTATTTGCAGAAGATGCAGTGAGGTGGGACATGTGGAAAGGAGATGCATGTCTGAGAATACTAATGCTGAGGCTTTAATCACAAAGTCTCGTGGATTGGGGCTCAGAGCTCGGGGAGACAGAGGGCAGACCTGAATGACATTAAAGGACAGGCTACTGCTGTGGGAAGGTGTCCAACGGTGTTGGTTAAGATTAATTGGATAGAAATGTGGGTCTTGCTAAATACCGGGTCTCAAGTCACCACCTTGCAGAGCTGACATTTTAGGAAACATTGGACTCAAGAGGGGTTGTCGACTACCAAGAACAGGGTGAAATCGGTAGCAGGAAGTGGTTTGGGTAAATGGAAGCTGAAGCTCAGATTGGAACTTCTAAATATCCAGATCAGGGTATTTTCGTTAGCAATGTCAACAGTGATTATTTACCCCCAGTAGTCATAGGTATGAGCCGACTGCAACGGTTATGAGGCGTTGTTTCAAGTATTAGGATCAGAGCAGCAGCTCCCCAGTCATTACAAGAAGGTCCGGCAGAATATGATTCGACATGCAGTATAAGAAAGCTATGAAAACTTTGCCAGTCAATAAGGCGAGATTGGGAAAGTGAGAATAGCAGATGTGCATCCCATCAAGCTGCACCCAAATATGGAAACCTTTCTCATTTGTAAAACAAAAGTTGGTTTTATTGCTTTACTGGAACCTTGCTGGGATAAAGTAGGGAGCTCCCACAACAGTGGCAATGGAAAAAGGATTAGTACCAATTAGGATACTGAATTATGTGGCCAGACCTGTGACACTATATAGAAATCAGGTGGTTGGGCTTCTGGTACGCATAGGTTAGGAAGACAATTTAGTGCTCGATGAACAGTTTGGGGAAGTGGGACATCTGCAGACAGTAATCCAGGATGGTGAGATAGATCCATATGTATGGACAAAGGAAGTAGACTTGGGAATGCCTTCAGCATCTGCAAAGCAGGTAGAAAGAATCATAGAATCATAGAATCTCAGGGTTGGAAGGGACCTCAGGAGGTCATCTAGTCCAACCCCCAAAGGTTAGTACAAATGATTAAGGAACATGGAATAGCTTCCTTGCAACATCTTTTGGATTTTGGGTGGGCCACCCAGATACAGCGCACTGTGCCCACAGGGGGACATCCTCCAATTAGGGCTGATTTCAACCAGTTGCTCTAGCTCTGTATCGGCTGGTGAAGGAAATGATAAAAGAGATTTGGAAGCTAATGTAATAAAAGAGCGTCATCGTTCATGGGCTGTGCCCATTGTGCTAGTTCAGACAAAAGATGGGAAACTGCGCTTTTGTGTAGATTACTGAAAATTGAATCAGGTCACCCATAAGGACACCTATACCTAGAACGGAAGATTCCTTAGTGGCATGAAAGTCGGCAAGTTTCTTCTCTACTATCAGTTTAGCAAGTGGGTACTGGCCAATTCCAGTGGCACCAGAAGATCAAGAATAAAACCACCTTTGTGACACCCATGGGACTTCATGAATTTACAAGAAGGACTCTGTAATGTTCCAGGGACTTTCCAGAGATGGATGGAGCATTGTCAAGACTCTGAGAACTTTGATACCATTTGATTGTGTCTCCATGACATCACTGTGTATTCAAAGTCCTTTGAGGGACGTTTGCAACACCTGGACGTGGTGTTTGATAGATTCACACAGGATGGATTAAAAGTAAAACCTTCGAAACGTTATTTCCTAAAAGAAAATGTGAACAATTTGGGACACACAGTGTCTGTGGCACGGGTCGCTCCTGATACCGAGAAACTGAGAATGACAGAGGAGTGGCCCATACCTGCCACGGTACAAGACGTCTGGTAGTTCTTACGATTTGTTGATGAATATTGTTGATTTATTAAGGACTTAGCTAAAGTTGCTCGGCCATTACCTGGATTGTTAAGAAACACTGGAGATAAGAACATTTCTAAAGCTGCCCAGGTAAAATGGAGAGCAGAGTGCCAAGCAGCATTTGAAGAATCGAAATCTCTCCATCCTTAGCCCCATCCTGGCATATCCAGTTTATAAACTACCGTCTAGACTAGTGTATATAGATGCCAGCAACAAAGGATAGGGAGCCCCCCTTGCTCAGGAGCAAGATGGTAGGGAGCGCACGAGCGACTGCTGACGAAAGCTGGAGCTTAAAGGGATCTCAAAGAAATGATGAGAAATACAGTTCACTCCGGTTGGAATTCTCGGAATTAGCCTGGGCAGTAATGGGAAAGTTTCAGCATTATTTTACAGCAACCTCATTTGAAGTGTTTACAGATAACAACCCATCAACATATTTGCAAACTGGCAAACTAGGGGCATTGGAACAACCGTGGGCTTCTTGTCTGGTCAATTATAACTTCACCATCAAATACTGACGACCCAGTATTAATGTAAATGCTGATGTATTGTCTAGGCTGCCACAAAAGGTGATTATAAATGAAGACTCAGATGAAAAGGAGGATTTGGAAATGCCTCTGTTTCTGAATGTTCCTATCGAGAGATCCAGGTTTATTGCTAATCGTGTGGTTGGGAATGAAGAGATAGAACTTGACATACATCAAGATCTGTGGAAGGAAATTCAGTTATGGAGTCTGGTAACGCAGGAATTAAGAAGGCATCTAAGAAAAGATTGAGTGCTGATGGTTGATTGCTGGGAAAAGTTACCAGCTAAGGTAGTGAAACTGCAGAGACAACAAAAATATCTCCAAGAGAATGGGAGGTTGGTAAGGAAGGTTATAGATTCTGACTCTAAGGAGGAGACGATACAGATTGTCTTGTCCAGACAGAGTGTAAGGACGGTATTAGAAGCTTATCACAATGCGTTTGGACATTTTGGAGATAAAGAGACAGAACCGAACTTGAGAAAGAGGTTCTGTTGGATTGGGATGAAGGAGGACATTGTACAGTGGTGTCAGAAATGTGAATATGTAACTTGAAAAATAAAGCTGGTAGTGTTGATCGAACCTCCTTGCATGCTACTGATAGCAATGGTGATGTTAGATCATTTAAAATCAGAATTACCTATGTGCTTGTCATGACTGATCATTACACAACATTTGTGGTGGCAATTCCTGTGAAGGATTTGTTAGTGCAGACTATGGCTCAGGTCTTCTGGACACATTCTGTAAAGCCGTATGGGTACCCAGTGAACATGCTGACAGATCAGGGAGAGGCTTTTGAGTGGCAGTTGTTTAAAGAACTTTGTACACTTTATGGCAGTCATAAGAAGAGATGTTATGTGCCAATGCAAGGCTTTGAATCCTTTTTCACCCACCCAGCTCCAAATTCCCTGGTTGTGACAGCAGCAAATGAGTGAGTGAAACAGGGTGGATATAAATCTGTGTCTAAAAAAAAAGAGTCCAAAAGGCTAGATCTGATGGGGAGAAAAGTCTCCTTGCCGATGCGCATTGCAAACCAGCAAGGTCTGTTATCAAAATACGATTTTGTGAACTGGGACACTATGTCCAAATTTGTGGACAAGTTACCAGAATCCTCCAGGGAGGGGTTCAAGTCCTTCATTATGGAATGTTATTTAGTGGCCAAGACATCCGCCCTGGCGTGGCCTCGGCTGTAACGATGTGAAGAATGTCATGGTTACAAAACTCTGGTGTAGTGCCTGAGACCCAGCAAAGCAGAGAGGACTTGTCGTTTGATGGTCACCTCTTACCCTCAGAGAAAACTGATGAGCCATTACACTCTTTCAAAGGTTCCCGGGTCACCCTATGCTCATCGGGAATTTATATCCAGGCTGCAAAGAGATGGCATTCTGGGGACCAACAACAACAACAGCAGCAATGTTGTCCTCAGCAATATTTCTGTCAGCCGTCCTACACTGCGAGGCAGGCACAAATCACGGAGGAGGAAGCCTTCTGCGCCTACTTTTAGTCAAATGCGGCTAGGCAGTCTGTTGTCATTGTCATATCTATGCCCCAGCTATTTGCAGGCAGGCGGTCTCATTTGTCCAAGCAAATCCAGCCTATGTTACTGCAGATTCAGGACCTTGTGGAGTAGGTGCTGCATTTGAAATCGTCAGGCCTCAGTCCGAGATCCCTGAAGTTTCACTTGGAGGCGCTCTCGGCTTTCCATCCTCCCATGCAAGGAATTCTCAAACCCTATGGTGATGAGCGGTTTTAAAGGTATTATCTGTCTTTTTCCTCCAGCTGTATGCAGTGTTGATGTAGCCTTGATGGTCCCAGGATATTAGAGAGACAAGGTGGGTGAAGAAATATCTTTTGTTGGACTAACTTCTGCTGGCGAGAGAGACAAGCTTTTGAGTTTACACAGAGTGACCTGAAGAAGAGCTGTGCGCAAATTTGAAAGCGTGTCTCTCTCGCCAACAGAAGTCGGTCCAATAAAAGACATGACCTTACCCTTTTTCCACTGATGAAAGAAACGGTCCCATTGCGGGACCTTAACACGGTCCTGGCGGCACTGATGGGTCCACTGTTCCAGCTGATAGCAACTTGTTCATGGGCGCGCCTCTCTCAGAAGATGGCCTTCCGTGTGGCTATAACATCTGCAGGAAGAGTTAGTGAGTTGCAGGCCTTAATGGCAGATCCTCCACACATTCAATTCTTCAAGAACAAGGTGGTTTTAAGATCACACCCGAAATTTTAATCCGAAGTCATATCTTAGTTTCACAGCGATCAGGTTATTTACTTACGTCTATTTTTTCCCAAATCACATTCAAGTGCAGAGGAGCAGCGGCTACATAGCTTAGATGTCAGGCGGTGCTTGGCATTTTATTTAGAAAGGACTACGCTGTTTCATTCATCACCTCACCTTTTTATCTCCTATGCCAGTGGTTCTCAACCAGAGGTACGTGGACCCATGGGGGTACGCAGAGGCCTTCCAGGGGGTCCATCAACTCATCTAGAGATTGGCCTAGTTTTACAACAGGCTACATCAAAAGCACTAGCAGAGTCAGTACAAACTAAAACTTCCTTCAGACAATGACTTGTTTATACTGCTCTACGTACTATACACTGCAAGGGAAGTACAATATTTATTTTGAAATTGATTTATTTTATAATTATATGGTAAAAATGAGAAAGTCAGCAGTTGTTCAGTCACAGTGGCTGGGACACTTTTGTATGTTTATGTCTGATTTTGTTAGCAAGTAGTTTTTAGGAGAGGTGACACTTGAGGGGAGGCCAGACAAATCAGAGCCCTGAAAGGGGGGCAGTCGTCTGTAAAAGGTGAGAGCCACTGTCCTACTCTGCGGATGTAGGGACAACCAGTCTCCACGCAGAGCATTTCCAATGGGTAACTGCTGCATTACCTCGGCTTCTGAAGTGGCTCAGATGCCGCCTCTGCAGTCATTGCGAGTTCATTCAGTGAGCGCTCAGGTGACATCTTCTGCGTTTCTTAGCGATACCTGCAGGGCTGCAATGTGGTCTTCTCTGCGTACTTTTGCTAGACATGAGGCTGTCAACACGGCCTCGAGATCGGATGCAGACTTTGGAAGGCAGTTCTGCACTCACTCCATAGATCGACTCTGAGCCCAGAGTCCCCCAAGTGAAACCCCCGTCTGCAGCCACTCGAAGGAGAAAAGACAGTTATGGGTCTGTATCGTAATGGTGGTTCTTCGAGATGTGGGTGCAGACATGTTCCCCGACCCACCCTGCACCCCTCTCCATTGGAGTCTCCAGCCGGGGATTTCGGTGTGAAGGAACTGAGGGGGGTCGGGGAGCACCACCCTTATGGAGCCCTGGGAGGGACTGTGGGGAGGGAAGTGAGAGCTGCCCCTGGGGTACTGCTAGGCAAGTCTCCAGCTGTGGTGCCCCGGGCATGGGGCGTGGCTGCACCCACATCTCAAAGAACCGTTACAATACAGCCAAGTAACCAGCTGTTACCAGCAGGTGGGGGAATCAGGCGTGGGAAGTGACTTGTCTAAGCTCCCAGAAAGGGTCAGTTTCCTGGTTCTGAGTCAGGAGCTTTTTGGTCTTGTCTACACTGCCAAGGGTTTGGTGTATAGCAATACCGACCCAGGGCTAGGCTGGCAAGTCCCCCCCGTGGGGATCCGGCTCATACAGTCACCAGAGTGCGGTCGCCCCAGAGCTCAGACCACACAAAAGAAGCTCCCCCAGCACAAGGCCGATTGCTGGCACAGCAGCGTCTGTACGGGAGTTTTTGCCGGCGTGGGTGCAGCTCTGGGCCGTGTGATTTTGTCATACTCCTCACTGACAGAGCTACGCCAGCCAAGCTGTTCAGTGTAGACGAGCAGGCCCCGATCTGCTGCGGGGAGCTGCCTCTCCCCTGCAAAGCTTTGGCTCTCGGGCTGCATTGGCTGTTTAGCAGAGGGCTCGGCTCAGCAGGAGGCAGCCACCAGGAAGGGAGGGAGTTTGTAGCAGCCCTGGCCCCAGCAGCGGTAGCCTCCCCCATGCTGTGATCAGGGGATGGGGAGCCGTGTGTGTTCCAGCGGCTGCAAGGATGGGCAGCACGGAGAGGCAGTGCCCAGTCACAAACTCCAGCTCTCCCCGCCCCCCACCATGCCCCCGAGGAAAAGGGCTGGAAATGGCTTGGGGATGAAAACTGAGAGTCTCTCTTACATTGTGAGGGCGTCAGCGCCCCGGGAACGGGGGACGCCTTGTGGTGAGAGCAGTGAGCTGGGTTCAGTGGCCACCTCTGTCAAGGACGCCTGTGTGACCCATCGGCCCCTGAATCTCTCCGCCTCAATTCCCCCTCTGTAGAGTGTGGATGATCCTCGTCCCTCCCCTCCGGCCTTTGTCTGCTGGGTGTGTTCAGTCTGGCAGTGTTCTGGGGCAGGGACTGTCTCTTACGCTGTGTCTACGCAGCACCCAGTACCATGGGGCCCCGACCTCCGTCAGGGCCTTCCCACGGCGAGTGAGGGCGAGGAGGGCAAAGCCACATGCCCACTGAGCCCTTAAGCTGCTCTGATTAGGAACATTGTCTCCTTCTGTCTGGCAAGCACAGAGCCCACCTTGAGCCCTACGTCGATAGCGAATCTCTTTGTCTCAAGTGCTAGGTGGGTCAGTGCCAATCCCAGACCCCTTCCTAACTCTGTGCCTTTGGTTTGTTCCCTTAGATCTGGGTAACTCTCTTGCGCCCTGGAATCCGCCCCCTCCTGGATCTTCGTGGGAATGCGAGGTGGCGGGAGGCCCCGAACGATTGCGAACTGTCCCGAAAGCAACAACTAAACACGCCAAAGGCGCAGACGGCACGGAGCCAACACCCTGGGTTCATCTTGGTTTCCTTTTATTTTCCTTCTGGGCAGTTGCACAGTTTTCAGGGACTTGCTGCAACACCAGAGAAACGCACACACACACACACACACATACACACTTTTCTGCTCAGACTGAGGGACCAAAAGAGGTGCAATGGCTCCACCTGCTGGCTACTGTTCAAATCTCACCAGTAGCTGTAACTCCAATGAGAGCAAGGACCACGGTGGAAAACCGGTATTTTCATGGAGGATGGGGAGAAGATTCCGTCTAAGGAACAGCTTTATTCAGCAACACCCTGACTGGACTCCTGCCGTCCATCCATACAGTTATGTCAGCTGTTCTGATCTGAACCCCTGGCGCCATGGCTTGGCAATACGGATGGTGGATTGAGTAGCTAGCAATGCATCAGGTATCTGTGTTTAAGGCAGGGTGAAACTGACCAGAGGAGGGTAGGTAGGATCTCAATTGACTATTTTCTTCTTTAATTTTATCCACATCTTTATTTGAACTAGTGTGTCCCTTTTCAGTGTAGATAAGTGCCAATCCGAAAGGACATTTCATGGGGCGCGGGGGCAAAATATTCTGCACTTAATGAATTCAGCACTGGTGGGAGGAATACACTCTGTCAGCTGGCTGGCAGTGAGAGCTGGCTGCTTCTTGCCTCTGGTAAACGGCCACAGCACCCCACTGACCCCTGAGGCGCAGCCAGAAGCTGCAGTGTTGCCAGCTCTTGCGAGTTTATCACAAGGCTCACGACATCTGGTTAGTTTCTTAAAGCTCCAGCTTCTGGAATCAAGAGACTGCAGGAAAATCTGAGCTTTCATGCCTAAAAAGGGACGTGTCTAGCTCTGCTGATTTCAGAGAAAAGCCTGAAAACTAGGGCTGTCAAGGGATTCAAAAAATTAATCGCAATTAACCGCGCGATTAATCGTGCTGTTTACAATAAGAGAATACCATTTATTTAAATATTTTGGATGTTTTCTACATTTTCAAATATATTGATTTCAATTACAACACAGAATAGAAAGTGTACAGTGCTCACTTTGTATTTCTTTTTCATTGCTATTTGCACTATAAAAACAAAAAAAATAGCATTTTTCAATTCATGTAATACAAGTACTGTAGTGCAATCTCTTTATCATGAAAGTTAAACTTACAAATGTAGAATTATGTACAAAAATGCCTGCATTCAAAAATAAAACAATGTAAAACTTCAGAGCCTGCAAGTCCACTCAGTCCTATTTCTTGTTCAGCCAATTGCTAAGACAAATAAGTTTGTTTACATTTGCAGGAGACAATGTTGCCCGCTTCTTGTTTACAATGTCACCTGAAAGTCAGAACAGGCGTTCGCATGGCAAGATATTTATGTGCCAGATGCAGTAAAGATTCATATGTACCTTCATGCTTCGACCACCATTTCAGAGGACATATGTCCATGCTGATGACGGGTTCTGCTCAATAACAATCCAAAGCACTGTGGACTGACACATGTTCATTTACATATCTGAGTCAGATGCTGCCAGCAGAAGGTTGATTTGCTTTTTTGGTGGTTCGGGTTCTGTAGTTTCCGCATCAGAGTGTTGCTCTTTTAAGACTTCCGAAAGCATGCTTCACACCTCGTCCCTCTCAGATTTTGGAAGGCACTTCAGATTTTTAAACCTTGGGTCGAGTGCTGTAGCTATCTTTAGAAATCTCACATTGGTACCTTCTTTGCGTTTTGTCAAATTTGCAGTGAAAGTGTTCTTAAAATGAACAATATGTGCTGGGTCATCATCTGACACTGCTATAACATGAACCATATGGCAGAATGCGGATAAAACAGAGCAGGAGACATATAATTCTCCCTCCAAGGAGTTCAGTCACAAATGTAATTAGCGCATTATTTTTTTAACGAGTATCGTCTGCATGGAAGCATGTCCTCTGGAACGGTGGCTGAAGTATGAAGGGGCATATGAATGTTTAGCATATCTGGCATGTAAATACCTTGCAATGCCGTGTAGAAAAGTGCCATGCAACCGCCTGTACTCACTGTCAGGTGATGTAAATAAGAAGTGGGCAGCATTATCTCCCATAAATGTAAACAAACTTGTTTGTCTTAGCGATTGGCTGAACAAGAAGTAGGACTGAGTGGACTTGTAGGCTCTAAAGTTTTACATTGTTTTGCTTTTGAGTGCAGTTATGTTACAAAAAAACCTACATTTGTAAGTTACACTTTCACGACAGAGATTGCACTACAGTACTTGTATGAGCTGAACTGAAAAATACTATTTCTTTAATTTATAATTTTTACAGTGCAAATATTTGTAATAAAAAATGATAATATAAAGCATGCACTGTACACTTTGTATTCTGTGTTGCAATTAAAATCAATATATTTGAAAATGTAAAAAATCATCCACACATATTTAATACATTTCAATTGGTATTCTATTGTTTAACAGTGTGATTAAAACTGTGATTAATTGCGATTAATTGTTTTGAGTTAATCGCGTGAGTTAACTGCGATTAATCGACAGCCCTACCGAAAACACGAAGGGAGTTTATCCCAAAGGCTCTGAAACCAGGTGACAAAGAAACACAACCACAAGTGTATTATTGAGTATTTTTAAATCTCGTGATTTGTAAGCCAGTCTCATGATTTTGGGGGCCTGCCTCTTGCTTTGTAAATGTTTGAGCTTGGTCATACTGACTCTGTTTCCTCTCCAGCAATGTAGAGCTGATTTAAATACGATAATGAATGTTATTGTATAAGTGCCTGAATCTAAAGGGACCCAGCTCAGTCTCTCCATACAAGGACAACATTGTTTTCCAAAGACCAAGGAAATGCCAAACAAAGCGAACTCCCCCAACCCTGCCTATGATATAACATTACATATCAGAAAGTCAAGGCAACTGAGGCCAGTGTTGTGTCTCCAGGTTACACTGCTGGGCCTTTCCCACGATAGGGGCGTGTGAGAGAGACTTTTGGTGCTTAAGAACGGTGCTGGATGGGCAATCATGAAGTCGGCCTATATATCCTGGGTCAACATGGCCGGTGTTTCTTTCCCTCTGCTGATAAGCGTGGGTGCCCTCGAGTGGGGAAAAGGCATGGCTGTCCCCAACCTGGCCCTCTCTGCACATGGAGTTGCTCCTAATGAAGTGTTCCTGATTCACTCCATATATGGACACTCTTATTCCAGAATAAGCGTGCCTTGAAGAGGTAAGCAGGAATCAAGGCACACTCACTGTTGCACAAGGGAGGAAAGAGTCTGAAGAGTCTTCTGATGCCTTTTGTAACCCTTGCTACATCCTCATCTCCAAGGCTGCATCTGCACTAGCAAACCTGGGAGCCGGCATTCCTCCTGGCAGTAGCAGCAGTGGAGACAGGATGCTTGATCTGGAATAAGAGCGTCTACACACGGACCTAATCAGGAATAACTTCATGTGTAGTCAAGCTCTTAGTGCCAGCTGCAGTGGTGATGTCTCTGATGTGGACACTTGTACACACAGAGCTGGCGCTAGGGCCGTCCACTGCAGTCCCAGTGAGGGTGAGATGAGGATGGGCACGTGACTTTGTGCCCCATGGTGGGCTGCAGATGCAGCTTTGCTATTGCTGAGACAGAGTCTGATCTCTAAGGGCCAGATCCTCAAAGGTGTGGAGACAGTTCACTCCCTTGGAGGAGCTGAGCCTAAGTTTCCAGGCCTTTAATTGATTGTCTAGCTCCTAACTCCTGCACCATGTACAAAAGGAGCTAATGAACTGGGCTCTGATTGGCAGAGGGGCTGCGTACCTGGTCTCCCAGTGACTTCAGGGGGCGCTGCTGCCACTTCGAGCCTTGCAGGCATTTGCTACATAGGGCTTCAGGAGTTTAGCCAGCGAGCATCAAATCCGCTGTCAAGATGGGCCAGGCCAACCCTCTTCCTTGGCTCGTGCCTGCATCCTCAAGAAGCACATTGCTGTCTTACTGGAATCCTAGGTCCCAAGAACCCCAAACTCAGAGCAAGTTCAGAACCCCATGGGGACGTTCTAGCCCATCTCTGGTGGAATGGGCAAGCAGAGGGGTGTCGGAGGCTGGGGAAGCAGGAGAATTGGAAAGCATGGCGCGGTGCAAGCCTAGAAGCCACATTCCCCATTGGATGGAGACAGGAGACCTGGGTTGCTTTCCTGGTGGGGCTGCTTCCTCTCTCGCTGCCTGAGCATCCCTGTCTGTACAAGGGGGACGGTAATACTCACCCGCCTTAGTAAGGGGCTTTGGAAAGCATCAGGGCAATGATGCTGGGAAATGAAATGCTGGTGATGTCCTTGGAACAGCCGGGCTCATGTCCGGGGAGAGTTAAGTGGCTTCATAAAGCCAGAGGCCATAAGGCCCTAGCACCTAGCCCAGCCTACTTAGTGCAGAATTTCTCCTGCAGCATAGACAGGGGCTGGTCCCCAGCAACGGGGACTTTCTGAAGAGATCAGAGCTGATTTAACAGGACATTTCCAGGAGGGCTTCTGAGGCTCCTCTCTCCAGAAGACGTCCTCCTCCCTGTCTTCGTCTCGCTGTTGCCTAAGGGAGGAAAGAGTGTGAAGAGTCTCCTGGTGCCTCTTGAAGCATGGCCAGGTCCTCATCACTACGGCTGCGTGTGCTCTAGCAAACTGGGGAGCCGGAATTCCACCCCGAATTCCAGGCATTTTTACTACAGGCTCACACGTCCCTTTCTAGAATTCTCCATTGCTGGCCATCGTTCTATGAAGATGGGAGGTTTCTTGACGAGATCTGCTCCAGGAATTATCCCGGGGCCGGTCCGTAGCCTGTGCTATACAGGAGGTCAGACCAGATGATCACAGTGACCCCTTCCGGCCTCAGAATCTATGAAACAGGCTCCTTCCATAGGCCCTAACCTACTGCATCAATCCACACCAACATGCCTCCTCCCGCCCCACGACCCCCTGCCCCATGCCCCATGCCCTGCCCAGCTCCTCTGCCTCCCCTGTTTTCCAGGCAAAGAGCCTTTCGCTCTCAATGCCATGTGCCAGCACCAAGTCTGCCTTGTCAGCCTTTAGACCCACCAGCCGCAACCTTGAGTTCCCACGGCTCCTTTGCACGCTACCGCTACACACAGCTGGTGCTGTCGGGGCGGGTTTGGTTTTAATATCCTCTTTCTCTGGGACTGAGACCCTTTGGCACTACATTCCCCCGGGAGTGCGTTTCTACTACGGCAGCAAACCATCCAACCCAAGGGTTTAGAAAGGAAAAGCCGATGGAACCTTAAATCCTCCGGCCCACGTGGAGGCGCTGTTGTAACAATATGGGATACTGTGAACGCTACAAAGGTTTGAGCAGATCATGCACCACCTGCTTAAAAGACCCCGTCAAGCAGTTGAGGCCTGAAATTCGACCTGCCTTTAATCCAGTAGGGAAATAGCTCTGCATTCAAAATTGCCACAGGGATTGAGGTGCGGGGTTGTTATTGTTCACCAAGTCACTGGGGAGCTACAACAAAAAACAATCATCATTGTTTATACAGGACCTACAATATTTACTCTGCTGCTGCAGGGCAGCCAGCAATGTGCAAGGCAGCTAACAAAGGCAAAGTCTGATCCTGCTACTGAGCGTAGTGCTTGCTACGGGCTACGTTGGGGCCTTCCCACAAGCACTGGGGAAGGGCTAGGATGTAGTTACACTGGCCCAGGGCAAGGGCTGAATTGTGACTCAGAGTCAATCTTTGCTCCCTGTTTACTCCAGGGGTAAAGTAATTTGTGCCAGTCCTTTAGCTGGCACAGCAGACTTTCCCCTCCATGCCCGCTGTGCATTGGCCAGTGCCTTGCAAAAGGGCAGGGTCAGCTCTGTCCACTCATAGAATCATAGAATCATAGAATCTCAGGGCTGGAAGGGACCTCAGGAGGTCATCTAGTCCAACCCCCTGCTCAAAGCAGGACCAATTCCCAACTAAATCATCCCAGCCAGGGCTTTGTCAAGCCCGGCCTTAAAAACCTCCAAGGAAGGAGACTCCACCACCTCCCTAGGTAACCCATTCCAGTGCTTCACCACCCTCCTAGTGAAATAGTGTTTCCTAATATCCAACCTAGACTTCCCCCACTGCAACTTGAGACCATTGCTCCTTGTTCTGTCATCTGCCACCACTGAGAACAGCCGAGCTCCATCCTCTTTGGAACCCCCCTTCAGGTAGTTGAAAGCAGCTATCAAATCCCCCCTCACTCTTCTCTTCTGGAGACTAAACAATCCCAGTTCCCTCAGCCTCTCCTCGTAAGTCATGAAGTCACTCCCACCCTTGCCAGTCCAATCTCTGCTCACCTGCATGGGAAGGCGTAGCGGCCTCACTCCCACTGCTGTCTCTGCACCAGTGATGCAGGTAGCCCATGCAGGGGTGTAAGGAAACAGCTTGCAAGGTCCCCCCCACACACCATGTGAGTAGCCCATGTGGTAGTCAGAGCGCTGGTCAGCAATCACTGCTGTTCAGCAGGATTGGGCCCCACATCAGCCATGCAGGCCAATGCACAGTTTAACAATGAAGTAGCTGACACGGTTTCCACGTTAATTTCAGAGCCTGTGAAAACCCTGAAAGAAAATCAGGGCGTCCTACCTGGCAAGGGGCCTCTTCCTGCCACTTGGCCTGGAGCCCCCCGCTGGGTCAGGTCCCTAGTTGGGAGCCACGTTTCTCAGCGACAGAGAACAAGGAAGAAACTCTTTGGAAACGAACCATTAACAACAGTGCTAGGCTGCTCTGAATGTTGCTCTAAAGAGGCGCTGGGCTCAGCCATTGTCGGCCAGGCTGGGGCGGGGGGGAAGCTGCTGTGTGGAAAATACCTGCAGGCGTTTGCATCCTGTGACCCAGGAGCCTTCCACAGGCCCAGATCTGCACAGGGTGTGGATAAGCAGAGACATTAGCCATTCCTGAGCTGCCTGGGAACAAAGAGACCAAAGGAAGGAGGGACACATGGAGCTTTGCCTGTCATTATCCCTCCGGAAATGGCCCCGTCTGCCCCTCGCACTCCCATCTCCTTCCCTTTGATCCCTTTCCATTTGAGGAGGAATCTGTCCAGGAAAACCCAGCTTGTTTGAAACAATTCCCATTTTACAATCAAAGGATTGTCACTCCTAGACAGCCCCAGCAGGCACGGAACTGTGACAGCTCTTCCAGCCAGGGCCCTCTGCCTGCCGCTCAGCTCACGGGCTCTCCCCCGCCATGGGGCTCGGGCAGCAAGGAGAGGGGTCTGGAGCTACACAGGTGGGACAGAATGTGTGGAGCTTCCAGGGAGGTGGCCAGCGGCTCCCAGCACAGAGGAGTTGCTCAGTGCGCTAGTCACACAGGTCTGAATCCTACCCGGGCCAGAGGCTGGGAGACACCGATGTCTGCCTGGATCTGCTCCTTGCTCCGGAGCAAAACTGGCTCCTATTAAAAACTGCAGCTGACCCAGATTGCCCGGGGAAACCATTCTGGGTCCTGCCGCAGCTCATCTCCTGGCCCTCCCCCAGGGCAAGCGGAGCGAGCTGTCCCTCTGGGCCGCCTGGTCCCAGGCTCTCAGCAACGGCACGACGTGGTTCCCCTAGTGTCGCACCATCCCCTCCAGCGGGCGCTGATCACTGTGTCAGGGTTATTGCGCCGCAGAGGATGGGGGGCGCATGAAGCTAGATGGGGAGGGGGAGCCTACTTCCGAACACCCATCGACCTTGGAGGATCTGAGCCAGGGTGCTTAGTGCAGGGGGCAGGAGGAATGGGCGTGGCAGTGCCAGGGCATGGCAGGAGCAGATGGCCTGGCTGGGACAATATCTTGCTGGAGAAAAAGAGGCCTTGGCTGTAACAAACAGTGAGGCGGCTGGACACAGCCAGACCCTGCGGTTCGCTCTGGCTCCCAGCCTGTGCTGCCACGTGTCAGCGCACAGGGTCTCTCTAAGTCCTGGCCTGTGTCACAAGCCACAGGGCCCCTCCTTGGGCCTTCACCGCTTCCCGCTCCCCCTTCCCCGGCAAGGCAGGGAACTGGCTGCTCCTACCCCGGGAAGTTTAAAACCTTTCAGGCAACAATTTTGAGTCAAAACAGCTGTTTTCTAAAGAAAAAAAAGAAAGAAAAGAAGTAGTGACTGGCTCTGTGGGTGAGATCCCACCTCCCCGCTGACCCTGGGGAAGTCAGCCAGGCCAGCGATGCTCAGAACGCGACGGGAAGCCTCTGGACCAGTCTCCCACCGAGCCAGCAGGGGCAGCAATGGCTAACTCTCAGCCCCACTGGCCTTTCTGTGGTGCTTTTGATTTATTAATTTCAACCTGCTCCCCACCCTATCCTGAGTTACCTGTCAAGAGCACTTAGGCCAAGCTCCACAGACGTCTTTAAGTACCTAATTCCCATTGGTTTTAATGGGAGACAGGCACCTAAATAGCTTTGATGGTCTGGCACGTCTGTTCCATTGAGGGAAGCATCCCTAATCACACACTTCACTTCACGCACGTCCCACTGAAGCACATCATGAGAGTGAAACACGTGCTGAGTTGTGGTCTTAGGTGCATGCTCACCCTTACGCCCCATAGATGTCAACGAGGAAACTAACGTGCTTCGAGTTCAGCTTTAGTTTAAAGTTTTGCTTAGCTGCTGCTACCAATCTGGGCCTGAGACAGGGAGTGCGCCCTTTCTCTTCTCCCCCAGATGGAAGCTCCTTTGAGGACTGGCCGGTCCATCCAGTGCAGAAGGGGATGCAAACTGGTTATCTCACACGGTGGAGTTGCTGACAGAAGATAAAGACTGCACCAAGATCTAACACAAAAAGCCCTGTAGACTTGGGTAAACTGCACGGACAAGGTCTGCGGTTCAAACTAAAGCCTGGATGAAATATAATTCCAGGTTTCAGTGTAGACTTGTAAAAGAAAAGCACCGATCCTCCTCCTGGATTGTCACCTCTGTGGGTATTTATTCAAGAAAGAAAAAAACCTGTTATTTAAAATTTGGTAGAAAGTAATTCCACTTCCTAACCCCCCCTTCCTGCCCTCCCCCCTCTTTTTAAACTTGAAGGATATAGGCACTGGTGCTTTGAGATCTTTTTTGAGTTGGTTTGTTTTTATAAGACCATATTTGTAATGTGAAATGGGGATTTGTTTTCTATTCTGTAATTATAAAAGTCAGAGAAGTTTCATCCAATGGCTGTTTTGGTTTTGTGTATTTTCATTTTTTGTGCAGTTGAATTGATTAAAAAGTGGTGTTTTTTTCGCTTTTTTTTTTCCTTTAAGAAAATGCTGCATTCTCGCGCTGCTGAGTCTGAGATCTGATCAACACTTTAAAATTAGATTGGTTCAACTATGTTGCTGAGGGCTGTGAAAAATGTCAAACCGCGAGCGGCACACTTAGGTCAACCTAACCCACGATGTAGACATGGCGAGGCTAAAGGAAGAATTTATCCATCAACTTAGCTACCGCCGCTCAGAAAGGTGGATTAACTACAACAAATGGACAACCCCTGACTGCAGTTCCATAGCTGTAGTATAGACATGGGCTTTTAACCAAGGACTCATCCATCTTTTTGTCCCGTGTAACTGAGTGCTTCTTTTTAAAGTGACCACAAAGGGGCTGGTAATCACGGCCCGGAATGCCGAGCTGCCCTAGCCAATCTATAGCCTTTCCTCCTCAAGTGCCAGCGAAGGTAATTTTCTCCCTGTACAATTCACATTTGAATCATTCCCCCTCGCGAAACAAACAGCAGCTTCGCCAGAAATCAGTGCTGGCAACTCCCAGAGCTGCATTCACAACACATTTGAGAAATGACAACTTACGGAGCTCTAAGGACATGGCCCCGATCTGCAAATCACGTGCACACGTGCTTAGCTTTAAGCACATTGAATAGCCCCATGAAAATCAGCATTAAAACTAGCCCCATAAAGTCACATGCTTGAATGCTTTGCTGGATGAAGGCTTGGCTAAGGGCAGGTCTTCACTACAGGGGGGGGTCGATTTAAGATACGCAAATTCAGCTACGCGAATAGCGTAGCTGAATTCAACGTATCGGAGCCGACTTACCCCGCTGTGAGGACGGCGGCAAAATCGACCTCCGCGGCTCCCCGTCGACGGCGCTTACTCCCACCTCCACTGGTGGAGTAAGAGCGTCGATTCGGGGATCGATTGTCGCATCCCGACGAGACGCAATAATTCGATCCCCGAGAGATCGATTTCTACCCGCCGATTCAGGCGGGTAGTGTAGATCTAGCCTATGCAAGTGTCTGTCTGACTCAGAATTAGAGCTGGGAGATATTTTTCAACTGAAACTTTTTTTCTGGTGAAAAATGAAGATTCAACAATGCCAAAGCATTTTGTGATTTGTTCATTGCAGGGGGAAAAAATCAAAACATTTCATTTTAACATTTTCATAACAAAATGTTTGGGTATTTTGGCTCAAAATGACTTTTTGTTTTGAAATTTCCTTAAATGTCATTTTTTAAAAAATTCAAAAATATTTTACAATGCTCAAAATTTAAACAGATTTTTAAAAACTTTTTGATTGGCCAAATTTTTTTTTTAAAAAATTGGTTTCAGTCTGATCCGAAACAATTTCCCCCCAAACTTTTCAGAATTGTCAATGATCCAAAAAATCATTTATTCGCCCAGCTCTAACCAGGATGTTGGATGTCTACAGCTGAAAGCTTCATGAACAAACACAAATTCCTGCAGAGTTTACACTAATTGCAGGGAGTTTGACCTGGTCTTTTCTCTAGCTCTTTTCTCCAAAATGTAGTGACTCATTAATAATAGTAATAAGAAATAAGCGCATGCATAGCAGAGGATGGTTACGATAATAAATGTAAGCAAAGTCTGAATGAGCTCCCCCCAACATCTAGTGGTGAGCTGTGGAAAAGGACTTCAGGAGTTGATCTCGTTTGCATGGCCACACCCACCCTGCCTTGATACTCAGCATGATGGGATTTCTTGCCCAAATGATCACTTGTGGCTCGTGCTGGATCCCCACTCTCTTTGTTATTGGGGCAGGAGTATTAAAGGGTTGCTATCCTTGTTGTGTGAATCAAGGGCAGCAGGACTGTACCTGGCATACCCCGATGGAGGGACTCACCCTCAACTGAATGGCACTCGCTAGGCAGGGGACATGGGTTCCAAAGCCCAATGAGTAGAGAGAGGGTGGGGATAGATATTATTGGGGCTTTGCTTAAAACTGAGCTGTGTTAAGTGGTGGGTCCTAAAGACTTCTTGGTGAGTGAGTGGGCGGGTGGCTGGCGGAGAGGTGTGGCAAGCGGCCAGCAGGGTGGCTGGCAGAGAGGGGCAGAGCAGAGCCCCACAGAGAGGTGCAGAAATTGGCTGGCGGGGTGGCAAGTGAGTGCCCAAGCAGTGCAGCATGTAAGGTGCCTCCTTACCCCTGCTTCCACCCAGGATGGGACGTGAACTCTGCAGATGAACCTCTGGACTCTGGGGCTGCACTGACCAAGGACAGCAACTGTGAGTGGGGTGCAGAGAAGGGACGGGCGTGTTAAAGGGACTTTGGGGTTGCTGGTCTTAAGAACCTGAGGAGGACAGGACACTACCCAACTTACTTGGGGGTGGGTCTTTTGCTCAGAGTTTATGTTTATGAACCTAGTTGTGGTGTTTTCCCAAATTAATGCTGAGTTACTCCCCTCCTTTTATTAAAAGTTTTTGCTACACTCAGACACTGTGCTAGCAAGAGGGGAAGTATTGCCTCTTAGAGGTGCCCAGGCGGTGGTGTGTAATTGTCCCAGGTCACTGGGTGGGGGCTCGAGTCGGATTTGCATTGTATTGTTGAAAAGGAACCCCTAGATATTGAACCCGGCCCTTGTTTCTGTCAACGCTGACTGGCAGAAGGGTTACATAATAAATGTCAATGGAAATTAGGAACCTAAATAGCTTTGAGGATCTGGGACTAGGATGCTATTGTATTAAGTGCTGTACAAACACTGTTTTGGAAGGGGGAGGAGGGGAACTAAGGAAATTCCCAGACAAAAAACTTACTTACAAGAGCTAAGATTGCAACGCCATATCTATATCCACTCAATGTGCAGTGGCTGTCAGAAAAGCAAACAGAATGTTGGGAATCGTTAGGAAAGGGATAGATAATAAGACAGAAAATATCATATTGCCTCTATATAAATCCATGGTACGCCCACATCTTGAATACTGCGCGCAGATGTGATCACCCCATCTCAAAAAATATATATTGGAATTGGAAAAGGTTCAGAAAAGGGCAACAAAAATGATGAGGGGTATGGAACGGCTGCCGTATGAGGAGAGATTAAAAAGACTGGGACTTTTCAGCTTGGAAAAGAGACAGCTAAGAGGAGATATGATTGAGGTCTATAAAATCATGACTGGTGTGGAGAAAGTGAACAAGGAAGTGTTACATACTCCTTCTCATAACACAAGAACTAGGGGTCACCAAATGAAATTAATAGGCAGCAGGTTTAAAGCAAACAAAAGGAAGTATTTTTTCATACAACGCACAGTCAACCTGGGGAACTCCTTGCCTGAGGAGGTTGTGAAGGCCAAGACTATAACAGGGTTTAAAAGAGAACAAGATAAATTCATGGAGGTTAAGTCCATTAATGGCTATTAGCCAGGATGGGTAAGGAATGGTGTCCCTAGCCTCTGTTTGTCAGAGGGTGGGGATGGATGGCAGGAGAGAGATCACTTGATCAACAGCTGTTAGGTTCACTCCCTCTGGGGCACCTGGCATTGGCCACTGTCGGCAGACAGGATGCTGGGCTGGATGGACCCTTGGTCTGACCCAGTATGGCCGTTCTTATGTTCTTATGGATAGGTCCATCAATGGCTATTAGCCAGGATGGGCAGGGATGGTGTCCCTTGCCTCTGTTTCCCAAAAGCTGGGAATGAGCGACAGGGGATGGATCACTTGTTGATTACCTGTTCTGTTCATTCCCTCTGGGGCACCTGGCATTGGCCACTGTTGGAAGACAGGATACTGCGCTAGATGGACCTTTGGTCTGACCCAGTCTGGCCGTTCTTATGTTCTTATATATTAGGACAAAATCCTTGTTAGAACATCATCATTATAGAAAGAAAATCCAAATGCTTGACAATGATTACATTCAGAGTTCCGGGTTACGTTTAAATGATTAAGTCCCAGGTGAAGTATTCATTTTTAATTAAGAAATTATTCGAAGTAAAAAACAAAACCCAGAATTAATGTTCCACAAGCAAAACGAAAAGGGATTTTCAGAAGTATCTGGTCTGTGTTTGCAATTTTAACTCTTCACAAGGTGTTGGGTGCAGGAGTTTTATTTTGACAGTGTCCCTCTCTCTAACAGAATAGCTTAGCCATGCTGGGGAATATTATTTGAAATCTCCTGTAATTCCAAACTTCAGGGGAAGCTTCATTCACGGAATTAAAGCAGGGTATGAAATGAATCGAGATGGTGACGTGTCTTCCTGTGTGTTTGTACAGTGCCTAACACAAAGCGACCCAGATCCTGATCAGAAGGTCTTGGCCATGCAGAGCAGAGCAGAGATGAAACTAGCACCCGAAGTGCTGTAGCCTAGTTACACTATATGTTAGCATGCTCTCATAACCGGAGCAGTATAGGGCTCTGTAAACCCATGGGTGGAAGACCACCCAGACACACTATGTGCAGCTGACACCTCAGTGTGGGTTACTTTTCCTCCTCTGAGTCAGTAATGAACCAATGTCCCTGTATAGAGCAAGGAGAGGTGCAGCTCTTCCAGATGAGATACAAAATAAAGGTCCTGCTTATTTGGGGTTGTTGCAGAACTGTCCTGGCAAATTCCAGCTCCAGGAATGATATTCTGCCTCCCTGCGTTCCCACTGCAGTTGCTTTGGAATACGGTATTCGTCACTTCCTGCCCTACCGCGCTGGGGCCTGGGTGTGTTCAAAACCTTTCAGTAAGACTCTGAGGTTTAATTAATTATTGTTTGCAAAGGACGTCAGTTGCAAGGCCAGACTGTAGAGGCATGCTGAGTGCTGCCTGAAAATACAGCTGCCATCAGTCACTCAGCAGTAGCTCACAAATTGCCTGCAATACACTCAAAACGGATTGGGAGGAGAGAGGATGTTTGGCAGGCTCCCTCTTTGTTCATTTGTCACTTACCTCCAGAGTTCCAGGTTCCAGTTCCAGAGGCCAAGTTCGGCACCAGACCACACTGTGGGAACATAGCAAAGGAGACAAGCACAATTAACATGTATGGAAATTTACAAGGATGTATTTCATAATGACTTGGTTTTATATTTACATGAAGCCCTACTGGTCACATCAGAGGATTGAGGGCTGGACCCCTGGATTCTATTCCTGCCGTGTGCCCCTTGCTTTGTTCATGTCCCACACACAGAGAAGTTAGATAAAAACACACATATTCCTTTTGGAATGTTGCAATGTAACTTGATTTTATTTCTTAGAATTCAGAACAATAGCACACGAACCCAAAACGGAGAGACAAAGCAGGCTGCTCCCTAAAACAGACAGGCACAACTCCCCCGACCTTTCTCTAGGCTGACTGCTGCTAGCCCCAGATCGCACGCTTCCCTACAGAGACCCCTAGCCTGGAAGCAGAAAAGACCCCTGAAATTTAAAGTGACAGTTTGCAATTTTAACACCGTTTTCAATACATCACAATACCGGGCAAATTATTTCAAACTTGATCATTCGCCTTTCATTTACACAATCAGGAGCAATGCCACCAAAGTCAACAGATTTAATATAAAACTGGTGTGAGACCAGAATCAGGCTCGACTGTGCTTCAGTTTCCCCATCTTTAAAATGGGGATATTAGTCCCTACTTCCCTGGATTGTTGTAATAAATGTTCATAAAGTGATCTGAGATCCTTAATTGAAACATGATATTTAAATGAGAAATATTCTTAATTATACTATGGCTCTCACAGCAGAGGAAGAGATCATTATGGTTCCATTATAAACCTTGCTCCCATCCCCAACACATTTAGAAGAAAAATAAATCTTTTTTTGCCTGAGTGTTTGTAGCTTTATTGTTGACGTAGCTATTATTATTTTTTAAAATACAAGATTTGAAGCAAATGATGGGCACTGATACAGCTGGTTAACATTTTTTTCATTTAAAGTTTTCTTTTGTTTTGTTTTTTAACAAAAAATGTGTCTTTGTTTTGGCTGAGATTTTCCCATTTTTTTGCCAACCCCTCCCCCACAATATTTCTGGGGGGGTTGTTATTATTTCCCTCCCTTTTCTCTTCCTTTTCCAGTTGAACGAACACTGTTTAAAAGGGAAAGCAATGGAAAAAATAAAAAGCAGGGCTGTCGATTAATCGCAATTAAGTCATGCGATTAATTCAAAACAATTAATTGCAATTAAAAAAATAATCCTGATTAATCACACTGTTAAATAACAGAATACCAACTGAAATTTATTAAATATTTTTGGATGTTTTTCTACATTTTTAAATATATTGATTTCAGTTACAACACAGAATACAAAGTGAACAGTGCTCTCTTTATATTACAAATATTTGCACTGTAAAAAACAAAAGAAATAGTATTTTTCAATTCACCTCATACAAGTACTGTAGGACAATCTCTTTATCATGAAAATGCAACTTACAAATGTCATTTTTTTGGTTACATACTGCACTCAAAAACAAAACAATGTAAAACTTCAGAGCCTATAGGTCCACTCAGTCCTACTTCTTGTTCAGCCAATTGCTAAAAGAAACAAGTTTGTTTACATTTACAGGAGATAATGCTATCCACTTCTTATTTACAATGTCATCAGAAAGTGAGAACAGGCGGTTGCATGGCACTGTTGTATCTGGCATCGCAAGGTATTGACGTGCCAGATGCACTAAAGATTCATATGCTTCTACATGCTTCATCCATCGTTCCAGAGGACATGCGTCCATGCTAATGACGGTCATTAAAAAAATTATGCATTAATTAAATTTGTGACTGAACTCCTTGCGGGGAGAAATGTATGTCTCCTGCCCTGTTTTACCCGCATTCTCTCATATATTTCATGTTCTAGCAGTCTCGGATGATGACCCAGCACATGTTCGTTTTAAGAATACTTTCACTGCAAATTTGACAAAACGCAAAGAAGGTACTAATGTGAGATTTCTAAAAATAGCTACAGCACTCGACCCAAGGTTTAAGAATCTGAAGTGTCTTCCAAAATCTGAGAGGGACAAGGTGTGGAGCTTGCTTTCAGAAGTCTCAAAAGAGCAACACTCCAATGCAGAAACTACAGAACCCGAACCACCAAAAAAGAAAATCAACCTTCTGCTGGTGGCCTCTGACTCAGATGATTAAAATGAACATGCGTCGGTCCACACTGCTTTGGATGGTTATCAAGCAGAACCAGTTATCAGCATGGACGCATGTCCTCTGGAATGGTCATTGAAGCATCAAGGGACACATGAATTTTTAGTGCATCTGGCATCACAAATATCTTGTGATGCCGGCTATAACAGTGCCATGCAACCGCCTGTTCTCACTTTCAGGCGACATTGTAAACAAGAAGCAGGCAGCATTAACTTCTGAAAATATGAACAAACTTGTTTATCTGAGCGATTGGCTGAACAAGAAGTAGGACTGATTGGACTTGTAGGCTCTAAAGTTTTACATTGTTTTATTTTTGAATGCTGGGGTTTTTTGTACATAATTCTACATTTGTAAATTCAACTTGCATGATAAAGAGATTGCACTACAGTACTTGTATGATGTGAATTGAAAAATACTATTTCTTTTGTTTTTTTACAGTGCAAATACTTGCAATCAAAAATAAATGTAAAGTAAGCACCGTACACTTTGTATTCTGTGTTGTAATTGAAATCAGTATATTTGAAAATGTAGAAAACATCCAAACATATTTAAATAAATGATATTCTATTATTTTGTTTAGCAGCACGATTAATCACTATTAATTTTTTTAATCGCTTGACAGCCCCCCAAAAAATTAACTTTTTTGGTTTTGTTTAATTGGGGGAAAACGGCAAACAATTTGAAATTTTTTCATGGCAAATATAAAACGATTTTCTAGCCAGCTCTAGAAACGCACTTAGACCCACAGTTACATACAAATTGTACATTAGCATATTTTAAAGGTAATTTTGGGAGTAACCCCTCAAAACCACTAATATTTACCCAAGCAAAGTTGACCATAGAGTTTTCTTCCATACGTCTACATAGGCGCAGTTACAAATGTTCAAGTAAAAAATATGGGAGACTCCTTATAGCTTTACCTTTGCTAATTGTAATGAACTAGGCAGTGTGTATGGGTCACTAGCGCCCTCTACTGCCGGGAGGTAGACTCTCCTTTAGTTGGAGCAGAAAGTCCCAAGTTCCATCCCCAAGGTCACTGTGAAGGCGTAAGTGGTTGTGGTGTGTAATACAGAGGTAAGCAAGAGATCCCAGGAAGACACGAATCTGGTATCACTGGTGACCATCTGGTGGCTTTGAACTTGCCCGGATTCTTCCATTTGTGTGTTTACGTTTTGTAACTATACACGCCCTAGGAAGGCAGCATGGTCCTATGGGAAAAGAACCAAGCTGGGACTCTAGAGATCTGAACTATCCATCTAGCTCTGCCACTGACTTACTTGTCAAGTCACTGCCTCTCTCCGTGCCTCAGTTTCCCCAGCTGTACAAGGCAGATAGTGATCCTGGCCCTCCTTTGTAAAGTGCTTTGGGAAGATAACACTGAATTATTTCAGAGTTGCTTTTGAAAGTGGCAAATAATCTAGCAGCCGCAGAATTATTATCCGTTAACTCCACGCATAACCAGCTCAGAGCCTGCTCTCCCCTAATCTGGGCCATCAGTTAGAAGCGAGGAGCTGTCTCCCCTAATTAGCAGAAGTAATTGATGGCTCAATCATCAAGAACATGGGTACCATGCATGATGGAGTCGTGAATTATGTAGCCAGTGCTCCTAACAGCATGATTCTAATCCATGTTAACCTCCAGCCATCTTTCCCCCTGGATGTGATGTGCCTGCATGTAATGAGCAACCTCAGAGCTGCGTATTTTGCACTGACTCTGCTCTGGGCAGAATCTGCCTCCTGCTGATATTTCGGCAGTGTTGTTTGTTAGGAACAGAGGAATTACCCGACTAGATCAGATCCACTCACCATCCAACACAGTATCCTGTCTCTGACAGTGGCCAGCACCAGCCGCTTCAGAGGAAAGTGTAAGAACTCTGCAATAAACAGGTGTGGAATAAACTGCCCCCTACACCACACACAAACACACGCACTCCGGTTTCATCCTGGTCTCTAACAGAGAGAGATCTTCTTAAACCTTGAAACACGAGATTTAATCTCTCTTCCAACACTTTTGTTATGAATTAATACTCTGGATATTCTTGGCATCCATATCAATATCCAGTCCCTTTTGGAATCTTGCTAAATTCCTGGCCTGAACATTTTACTGTGGTGGTGAGTTCCACAGGCTAATTATGCATCGTGTATAAAATATATTTCCTTTCATCGGTTCCAGGGTTAGGGGATTAAGGAGTTCCAGGATATCAACCAGTTTGAGGGTCCCCAATGTTTCTGGATAGTTATCAGGGAGCATTCAGTTGCCAACTCACCCTAGGATTCCCTTCCCTAATTCCCCACTTATCTCTATTGCCTTGTGGAGGTTGCATCCCAGGCTAAGGGTTGAGTGAGGTACAAGATGTGGAGCTTTTTGATCATGTCTGCACTGAGTGGGGATCCCTGACCATACTCCCAAAGTCCTGCCCAGCATGCACTGGGCTCAGCACAAAGCCGAGGTGGGAGCCACTGGAGGCAGCCTCTCCTTTGGTTGTTCCGCAGCTCTGGTGATGAATCCAGAAGGGCTGCCCCAAAATCTTACACCGGGGGTCCCAAACTGCCCTCTTCATCAGGCAGCCACCTGCCCTTTCCCTCCAGGTTCTGCCAGCCCCTCGTCTCGGAGCCACCTGCTTTGGCTACTGCCTCTCCCATCCCAAATGGAGGCCCAAAGAGGAGGAGGATCTGGAGAGGGGTTTGGGGCAGTGTCACAGGGTGGCTGGTCTCTGTGGACAGACAGACCTGTGCCCTGCACTGCAGCAGGGGAGCCCAACCCAGCTAATGAAAAGGACTGGGCTACCCCTGGGCCCGTGAAGGGCTGCTAGGAGGCAGCTGAGGAGGAAGGACTGGAACAGGCTGAGACCTGGGGAGGAGATGCCACACTGGAGTGGAGTCCCTGGAGCAAGCGGGGCCAGGGGCTCAGGGGAGCAGAGCTGTCTCAGGCTAGGAAGCAGCCAGCGGCCGGAGAGCCAGAGACCCCTGGAAGGGGATCCCTGAAGCCTGGGGCCAGGTATTGACTGAAGACAGGTCTGTTTGTTGGTTAACCTTTGTTATACAAGAATTTTGGCAATTAATTGGTCTGACTATTAGTGGTAAATATGCCCAATGGCCTGTGATGGGATATTAGATGGGGTGGGATCTGACGTACTACAGAGAATTCTTTCCTGGGTGTCTGGCTGGTGAGTCTTGCCCACATGCTCAGGGTTTAGCTGATTGCCATATTTGGGGTCAGGAAGGCCCTGGGGGTTTTTCGCCTTCCTCTGCAGCGTGGGGCACGGGTCACTTGCTGGAAGATTCTCTGCACCTTGAGGTCTTTAAACCATGTTTTGAGGACTTCAATGGCTCAGACACAGGTTTGATACAGGAGTGGGTGGGTGAGATTCTTTGGCCTGCATTGTGCAGGAGGTCAGACTAGATGATCATAATGGTCCCTTCTGACCTTAAAGTCTATGATTCTATGAACTCTCCCTGGGTGGGACTGGGCATGGCAGTGCGTGCTCGGAGGCGGGGTGCAGCGGCCCCCTTGCCCCCCATTGACAGGGAGGTTGCAGGCCCTCAAGCTACAGGATCCAACCCCATAATAGGGAGGGGAGGCAGGTGAAGGGTGTAGGGCTGTAACCTCACCAGGTTCCTCACTCTCACCTCCTGGCTGTCTGGGCACCCCACCCCCAAATCTCATGCTCCCACATTCTCTGCCCAGGAGACCTGGTCCCCCACCTCCTGCGGCCACTGGGCCGAGCAGCCGAGGTGCTTCCAGGGGAGGGGCATAATGTTAATGGGAATCCCATAGCGATGGGGTGGGAAGCGCTGCACGAAGGGAACCCACCTGCTTTGACGGCATCTTCCCATCCCGGTGCGGAAGGGAGAAGGCCCATTCACGCGCGCTGATCCCTGTGCAGACAGAGCTAACTGGACCACGCATTGCTCTGCAACAGGGAGCAAACCACCCTGGGAGGTTCTAATTAGCCACGAAGGAAAGTACCGGGGGGCCTCTGTTTTCGGGGATGCTCCTTGTTCCAGCTCAGTCTGTCTCTAAACCAGATTCTGTGCTTAGCCCTCAGGAGGGCCCTGCTGGGGGAAGGTGGCTGTGCTGCAGTGAACCCCCGTCGCTGCCTAGAAAAGGGGGGGAACCCCAGTTTGAGTCACGCTTTGCGGCTGAGGAGTGATTAATTAATGGCCTCCTAGCCGGAGCTAGCTAAGGACCACAGGGGGATCTACAAGGCACTGTAATGTAAACACAGGCTCAGACTCAGGTTTGAGCCCAACCCCCCCTTCCATCCATACAGAAATCAGCCTGACTCGGGCCAGGAACCTCTCTGGACTCAGGCCCCCGGACTCTGCTGGGGGCGGGGGGTCAGAGCCCGGTCCCGCTGAGACTCAGGGCCAAGCCCTGTCACTTTGCAGTGTGGACGCAGCCCAAGCCGCAGCCCCGAGTCAGAAGGTCTGTGTAGAGCACTATGCAGGGGCGGCTCCAGGCACCAGCGCAGCAAGCGCGTGCCTGGGGCGGCAAGCCGCGGGGGACGGCCTGCTGGTCACCGTGAGGGCGGCAGTCAGGGAGCCTTCGGCGGCGTGCCTGCGGGAGGTCCACAGGTCCCGCGGCCTTGGCGGTAATTAGGCGGCGGGTACGCCGAAGGCGCGGGACCGGCAGATCACCCACAGAAACGCCGCCGAATTCTTGTCCCCAGCGGACCGCCCGCAGGCCTGACAAAAAACATAGAGCCGCCCCTGGCACTATGGACACATTAGCGTGGCTGTGCGACGCAGGTGCAGCAATTGTAACGCCGGGTTTACAAAGCAGTGTGGATGCTCAAGAGCGGGCTTGGAAACCCCAAGTGCACAAGGCCAGGTCCCAGAGTGCTGGGTGTAGACACCCCCCCGGGCACCTTGGCCTTGTAAGGAGCTGAGGTCACTCAGCAAGGGGAGCAGACTCAGGAGAGAGGGAGGAAGAGAATTGCCTCTCCCTGGCAAGGGCCTGGAGAAGGAACCCACCGCCCTGAGCTAGGGGCTAGCAGGAGCCCTAGGGGAAGCTGCCAGAGTCCCTGGGGCAAGGAGGCGGTGGAGGAAACCTGCTAAGACAGGCAGTAAGAGAGGGGGAGCTCTCCAGTAGCAGGTTAGGCCCCTGCAGGGGACGCCCTGAAGTAGGGCCAGCTAAGAGCACTTCAGCGGAGCCCAAGAGGGCAGAAGAATTCTTCTGTGGCTGTTTAGTTGGACCTTTTTGTTACCCCAGGAGGGGGAGGGATTATAGGAGAGCTGGCTGGAGGCTGAGCCCCGGAAGACCCGGGGAGGGACAGGTGGCCAGCAGGAGGTGCCAGGGACGAAGACCCCTTGCAGCACCGCACCCTGACCCCAGGGGGCGCCGTGGTTGGTGAGTACACTACCGTACGCTAGCTTTACATCACGGTCGCACCGTCAGGAATCCGAGCTGAACCCGATGTCAAGCGAGGCCCTTTGAATAAGACAGACCCGCCCCAGGGCTGCTCCCACAAGGCCCACGGAGCGTCTGTTTGTTCTGTTTGTACAGCGACAATGGGGCCCTGCCCTATGACTGGAGCTCTCGGCACTAGAGAAATACAAGGCGTAAATAATAATAGCCAGACTGCAAAGCCCTCCAGCCACTCGCCCTCCCTTAGCAATGTCCCCCTTCCCCCCCATCACAACCCCTCCCACTCTGCCCAGGTATGCTCGGGAGGGCAGCGGGGTGCTGCCTATCACCCCTGTACTGGGGGCGTTCCCAGGGAGGGGAGCATTTCACCCCAGCCGGGACCCCACCCAGCCTTCTCTCACTGGTGCCCCCATTGCTGTGGTGCGTGAGTCTGACACGGATCAAAGGGGTCATTTAATTCCAGCAGGGAGCACTCCCCCTGCTGGCGATAAGGAACTTAGCAACGTCAGCCGCAGTGCGGTTCAACGACCATCTCAGCTCTTTTCCCCACGATTTCCTCCCCACCCCCATTTCTGAAAACAAACTCGAGTGGGGTTCTGGGAAGGAGCGTCCTGTCCCGCCCCGCCTTTCTGCTCAGCGCTGGAGTTAGACAAATGGATGGCCGCGCGCCAGGCTGTCGCAGTGCTTCATCACCATTATTTCAGCGCCGTTTCGGATTCCGGCACCCCGGGCTTTAAATTAAACGTCAAATGCAATTTATCAGGAATCGAGCGTGTGGAGTTGGGCTGGGCAGGGAGGGAAGAAACACAACAACCCCCCCAGCTCAGCTACCGCGGAACGAAGCAGCAATCAGGACTTGGGGAAGATTAATCAATCCGCTCTCTCCGCCGCTGTGGCAAGGGAGGCTGCGGATTGCATCCCGCGCCCTGCCTGAGTGAGAACAAAATTAACAGGTGGCTGCCCGTCCCACCCCGTGTGAATCTCGCAGCCTGCCTCGTTATCCAGCTGGCAACACGCTCATCATGCTTCGGGCCTGATTTTCTGCTTCCCTGCACCTGGCGCTGGCATTTACACAATCAGATCGGTTGTGGTTTGCACACCCACCTTGCACTGGGGTAAATGACGACACACTGCAGGGCAGCAGAGGGCCAGGCCTCTTCTGTGTCACCAGCACTCTCTATCCAAGGATCTTAAAGCAAGAAAGCCTCCGTACAGCCTGTCCAGGCAGATATAGCGTGATCCTCCCTTTGTCATTTAAGCCCTTCATAGTGTGTAGGTCACTAGTATGGTAATGTGGGAATTATCAGTCAGGAAACTGAGGCACGGAATGGAGAAGGTCACAGTCACACAGGGCCTGTAGCGGAGCTGGAAACAGTCCCCATATCTCTAGGCACCGAGTCCTCTACCTCAACCACAGGGCCTTCCAGGGCTGGCAGGCTCCCTGGCACGGACTGGGGAGAAGCCCTGAGAGTCCTGGCTTAAGCCAGGGTCTCAGTGCTTCCAGGTTCCACCCTGCAGAGTTGGGAGCCAAGACCTGGCTAAAAAGGGGGTGCCTAGAGCTTCCGGGCTCCCCGCTCCACAGCAGGAAGCCTGGAAGCCATGAATGCCCTGGCCCTAGCCACATTGTATCCTTCTCTCCCCAAGGGGCCACCGAGTTTGAAAGAATGGTCTGGTGGCTCTGAGAACGACGCACTCTCTTGCGTTTTAGACTGCCAGAGTTCTGCTGTGAAATATGCATCTTCCCCAGCGTTCGGGAGTGTTGAGACAGGTGCCTCTCCGCTGCAGCTAACCATGGGCCAGATCCCACATGGGGTGTGAGGAAGGGAAAGGAACGGTGCAGCAGAATCTCTGTCTGGGAGGGGCTGGGGATGCAGAGAGCCCCGGGAAAGGAGCTAGCTCTGCATGGGAGCTCCAGCAGCACAAGGAATGCAAGGGGAAAAGCCGGAAGGGACTGAATAGCAAAGCAGGTGATGGACCAGCAGGGAATCTCCTGGGGAAAGGCCGAGTCTGACTTGCTGCAATTGCAGAGAACAACCAGCCTAGCGCTAAGTGATCATTCCAAGGAAGCTTCTGCTTCAGGGCTCCTCCTTGGAGCACCCCCTCACTCAGTCTCCCCCACAGCCTGCCCCAATGCTGCCCCCTCCACACAGCACACTGGATCGTCTCCTGGCTCCGAATCCTACGGCCGCCCTCGCAGCTCGCTGCGCTCCAGTCACTCCCCGAGAGCCGCTCCACAGTCTTTGCCCAAAAAGATTTTTAAGAAACAAACATCACTTGTCACTGCAGTCGTTGCGTGTATTGACATTTCCCTCCCCCCACCCCTGCGAGTTTTGCGGGGGTGTTCTTGACCAAATCACTACTGATGTTTTTGATTTACTGGAGACCACATTTTCTCACCGAACCCCTGGCTTTTGATGAATGGAAAACATATAAAAAATAATCTTGATCAAAATGCCAGTGAGGAAATATCATGGAAAATTTTGCAAAATCATGAACATTTCAAAGCCTGCGAAATGGAAAGAACTTTGAAATGCTGCTCATTTTTGTGACTGGCTCTGGGCTGGCTCTGGTCCTTTCCCTGGGGCTGCCGGGCTACTGGTAGATACAGCTGGTGAGGGAATGGGACGAGAGGGGCTTTCTCCATGGAAAATACTGCATTTTCATTGAAAAACAAACCCCCAAATGCTTCAGTTTTCAGCAACCAAAAACAAAGGATTCTTTTTTTTTCCATTTTTCTGACAAAAGAACAGACTTTTTAAAGGAAAACTCACACATTCTGTGAACATTTCCATTGAGCTGAAAACCCGATTTTCCCGTCAAAAAATGGTTTATGCAAATTCCCCTCCTGGCTCCTTGGCCTAGAGTTGGATCGTGCGTGGGAACCCCTAGGCAGGGCTTAGACAGATTCCCCAGCAGAGAAGAAGAGGCTGTGTTGGAATTGTTCCCCACCGTCCCACTGCTGGGACGTGACCCTTCCCCCACCCCAAGGGCCAAGTGGGAACGGGCCTAAGGGAAAGGCCCCGAGATGCTGGGGCATGGCACACGTCCCTGGCCCCGGAATGGAAATCAGTTGAGCTTTATTTTCAAAACCCTTTCAGTGCATCCCCACATCATGGGGGAGCTTTGGGTCATATAATTAACTCAGATTTTAACCCCTTCCTTGTCCCACTGGGCGCAGGGTAGGTGCGTCCCTCGCGTCATGCAGGCAGGCCAGGGTGGCTAACTGCGGGCACGATTCCGGCAGCTGGCATGCGCAAAGGGGTCACGTCCTTCCCCAGCATGCCCCGCGGCAGAGCCGCTCACCCGCTCTCTGTGAATGAGATGAGGTTGCAAAGCAATCGGGAATTTGATTTCAGAGCCAAGTCGCTCCCCCTTTGGGACCCGAGCGACCCTGGGGATGTTCCAGCTGGGGGCAGAAATTGAGGCTGGAGTCTGGGGTTTTCTTTGGTGCTGTCGGGTCTATTTACAAGGGATGCACAGAGCCCCTGCTCATGCAGGAGGAACCAAACCCCTTTAGCCAGCACCCCCGACATAAGTGTCTCTTGCTGACAGGCGGCTGCTTGGCTCTCTTGCTCTGCTCTCAGTCTCTCTCCCAGTCTCTTGTCTGCCCCCTCAACAGACCCTTCCCCACACACAGACACCCCCGCCCCCAGTCTGAACAATACCCAGTCAAACCTCCGCCCACAGGGTGCTAGTTTCTGGACAGACTCTAGGCCCAAATCTGTGCTGCAGGATGAAATAATACTACCCAGCTCTGGGCCTTGTTTTAGGGGTGGCTGTTTAAAAACAGCCCCATTGGAATAAAAGCTACAAACAGCTCTGTTAAGGCCAGCCACAGCTGTGGGCTAGATGGAGGGTTGTTGCAAGAACCCCTTTCCTATTAAGTTGATTCATAGATTATCATTCCAGAAGGGACCATTTTGTTCATTTGGTCTGACCCCTGAATAACGCAGGCCATAGGACTTCCCTGAATTCATTCTTGTTTGAACTAGAGATGATCTTTTAGAAAAACATCCAATCTTGCTTTAAAAAGGCAAGTGATGGAGAATCTATGACGCCCTTTGGTACGTGGTTTCAATGTTAATTATCCTCACTGTTAAATATTTACACCTTTTTCCAGTTTAGTCTGTATCTGAGTCTAGTCTTCCACTTCCAGCCATTGGCCCTGGTTAGATCTTTGTTTGCTAGACTGAAGAGCCCGTTAGCAAAGTTTTGCTCCCGTGTAGGTACTTATAGATGGCGAACAAGTCACCTCTTCACCTCTTGGTGAAGCAGATTGAGCAGGGTGAAGGGCGTGTTCACACATCAGTTTCAACCCGGTTTCATCTCAACTCATAACAAGGTTTAACCCAGCTCGTAACAAGATTTACTGTTCACGATGGGCCCCATCAGCCACAAATTTTGACCTAAAAGGCCCAAATTTCCCCAGAGCAAAGAGGTCTCCAAGGCCATGATTTTGGTTCATCTCCATCTCTGTTTATTTTTTTAAAACCCTCTTTTGTTCAGTTTGATGTGGACAAGCCCGCAGTTCTGCTGTGGTGATGTAAAGGCCAAGACACCCCTCCAGAGCGGGCATGGGCCGGGCATTGCTTGACTTGCCCCATTTGGCCGGGGCCTTTGGCCTGAGACACGGTGCAAGGTGTGACAGCCAGGGGAGCCGCTCTCTCTGCGATTCTGTTCCCGTGCTTCCCTGGGCTCCTCCCAGGAGTCTACTGCTGCCTCTACGCCGGTGTAATTAAGACCATCCAGGGGCAAGTCACGGTGTGTCACTGTCAAGGGATGCCAGACCGTGAGTGAAACAGGCTGTCGTTAGGTATTTGGACTTGTATTCATTAGCCGTCCGGGGGAACAGGGCTCTACGTGATTCCCTGCAATTGTCTGCTCCTGAAGTGCGTCCTGCGGGGTGAAATAACAACACTCAGCTCTCAGCTAGCGCTTTACACCAGGAAATCTCAGAGCGCTGCACAAAGGAGGTGAATAGCAATATCCATATTTTACAGATGGGGGAAACTGAGGCACGGAGCAGTGACTTGCCTGAGGTCATCCAGCGGGCCAGTGGCAGAGATCTCAGGTCTCCTGAGTCCCAGTTCAGTGCTCTATCCATTAGGCAACACTAGTCTCTGGTCTGGCAGCGAGGATGCAGGAGTAGCTTCCAAGTGTGTGCCCGGCCCTCCTCATTTTCTTGCCCAGGCTTGGAGGATGGAGGGGGCAGCAGGGTGCTGCCCGTGGACCCCACTGGCTGGCATCGCACAGGAAATAGGCTAGAGAGAGACATGGAACCAGGCAGAGTTCAGGGTCCTCTCAGAGCCAGACATTGAAACCGGTTTCATCTCCCTTCTTCTGCGGCAACACACTAGGGCGCGTGTGAAGAATTCCTCCCCGGAGCAGGAACTGTCCGGAAGGGTTCAGAGAGCACCCTGCACGCCGTGGGTAACGCTGCAAACGAACAGTCACTGCCCCGCAGAGGCGCTGGCTTCCAAGGAGATGACGCTGACGCCTGCGGAGATAAAGGAAGCCTGACGCCATACTTAAAGAGAGGAAACGCATTCCCTGGGATACGTGCGTCAGCACGGCGCAGCGCCTGCAATGCAGGATACAATGGAGGCTGCTTAGAAAAGGAGCTTTGCTGTGATAGCCGCTGAATTCTCGCTTGAAATGCATTCGCTTTGCTGCAGATACAACTTGTTTAAGCTGCCCTAGTGGTGTGCGCGCGTCCGCCGCACCCACCCCTTCCGCCAAATCGGGCTGCCCCCAGTGCGGGTCCTGCCCCCTCCCACCACATCTGTTTGGGTTCGGGGGTTTGGGGGGGGGGGTGTTTTTTCTGGTGGTCAGGGGCCCCCATCTCCTCCCCACGGGTTCAGCTGGGCCTGGGTCTCTCCCGTCCCAGGTGAGTGCCCTAGTCACTGGGCTAACGGTGAGGGGGCACCGCCTCCTCTTCCCGGCTGTTTCGGGTGAACTCGCCTGATGGGCCTGATCTGGTAGGCGGCCTCTGAGCTAGGGTTGCCAACTTTCCGAATGCAGAAAACCGAACTCCCTTGCCCTGTCCCTGCCCCGCCCCTTCTCCGAGGCCCCATCCCCCGCTCACTCCATCCCCCCTCCTTCCATCGCTCGCTCTCCCCCACCCTCGCTCATTTTCACCGGGCTGGGCAGGGGGTTGGGGTGCAGAAGGGAGTGAAGGCTCCGGCTGGGGGGGCGGGCTCTGGGGTGGGGCTGGCGATGAAGGGTGCAAGGTGTGGGCTCAGGGCTGGAGCAGGGGGGTTGGGTGCAGGAGGGGGTGCGGGCTATGGGAAGGAGTTTGGATGTGGGCGGGGGGCTCAGGACTGGGGCAGGGGGTTGGGATGCAGGTGGGAGTTCAGGGTGCGGACTCTGGGCGGCGCTTACCTCAGGCGGCTCCTGGAAGCAGCCAGCATTTCCCTCAGCTCCTAGGTGGAGGCGTGGCCAGGCAGCTCCGCGCACCGCCCTCGTCTGCAAGTGCCGCCCTCATCCGCAGGCGCCGCCCCCGCAGCTCCCATTGGCTCCGGTTCCCAGCCAATGGGAGCTGCGGAGCTGGTGCTCAGGGTGGGGGCAGCGCCCGGAACCCCTATGGCTGTGCCTCCACCTAGGAGTCGGAGAGATGGGCCGACCGCTTCCAGGAGCCAAGTGGAGCCTGCCTTAGCCCTCCTGCATCAGTGACTGGACTTTTAGTGGCCCAGTCAGCAGTGCTGACCAGAGCCACCAGGATCCTTTTTCGACCGGGCATTCCTATTGAAAACCAGATGCCTGGCAACCCAACTGTGAGCACCCCTCTGGATCAGCTCCCCCGGATCAGCTCCCATATGTGACTTTGGCGGACAAACTCCATCTCCCCCTGGTTCGTCAGTCACCAGCAGGGCGAGGCGCCTCCCTGCAGCCTGGACTTAGGCGCCCACCGCGGGGCTTAGCACGCCTCCCTGTCGTCGGCATCTCCCATTGGCTAGCTCAGGCGGTTCCCCGCCCAGTGTGCCGGCTTTTGTGGATCACAGTCTAGGTGCCTGTCTCTCCCCATTCACTGTACAGGAGCCTGGGCACCTAACGCGGGTTGGGGTCACAGTGATGTTCCTCTGAGTTATTGGGCTGTCACTTACACCTTGTGCATGGAAGGTTGTGGGGCTGCTGTTGTCAGGCCAGGGTTCTGTATCAGACCACAAGGCATCCTCTGAGACAGAGAGAGAGAGAGACACCCGTTGTGTCCATTGTGAGATCCTTTAATGGTCTGCCCAGTAGCGCTCAGCCTAGCTTAAATAAGGTACAGTAGAAGCTCAGAGTTACGAACACCGGAGTTATGAACTGACCGGTCACCACACACCTCATTTGGAACCGGAAGTGCACAATCAGGCAGCAGCAGAGATACAAGAAAAAGCAACTACAATACAGTGCTCTGTTAAACATGAACTACTAAACAATAAAGGAAAGTCGTTTAAAAAAGATTTGACAGGGGAAGGAAACTGTGTCTGTGCTTGTTTCGTTTAAATTAAGATAGTTAAAAGCAGCATTTTTCTTCTGCCCAGTAACGTTTCAAAGCTGCAGTAAGTCAATGTTCAGTTGTGAACTTTTGAAAGAACCAGAACGTTTTGTTCGGCGTTACGAACAACCTCCATTCCCGAGGCGTTCATAACGCCGAGGTTCTACTATATGGGACACACAGCACCACCTAGTGACTGAACAGTATAAGACAGTTTAGCATTCCATTCCATGGGCACCTAAAAGTTAGGCGCTGTGACACGCAATGCTTGTGTCCCTTTGTGGATCTGGACCGTAGCCCCTCTGGGCCTCAGTTCCCCATCTGTACAATGGGGATAATAGCTCTGCCCTGCCTCCTAGGGGAGAGGAGAACTACATTAAAGACTGTGAGATGCTGTGGTGATGGGAGCTATATAAGCACCATAAATAGCCATTTAATTTCTTGCAAAACCTTGTCTGCTTGGGCTTTATAAGATACCCTACTCTAGATTCATTGCCCTGGAAACTGCAGCCTTTTGCCCGCGAAGCAGGTACAGGCCAGGGAACAGGAACAGCTCACGCAGAGCACGCTTTGCCAGCGCACTGCCCAGGCAATGGGACTCAGCAAGAACTGGTCACAATTTCTGATTCAAAACATTTTTCAGTGAAAACTGGGTTTTTTGGTCCAAACGCAAATGTCTGTGGGGAAATGTCTGATTGCGACAAAAGCTCTGGGGAGGTTCCATTGCATTTTTTTTTGCCTTTTCAATAGCAGAAAATTGACAAATGTCCCCCCCACAGCAAAAGCTCTTCACCCTGAATAAGGCTGACACCTCGCCAACTCTTTGCAGAAACAAACAACTTCTAGCGGCGGCTAGCTTGGGTCAGCTATGAAGGAGCAACCGATAGGTGGAAAGATCCCATGCCTCTGGCCAACCCCTCTGCACCTGCTTGCTCTTCTGGTGTGTGTGCACTTCAACCCGTCACATTTTTGTTACCTGTGCCCTTAGCCTATAGCTTCAGAGCACAGTGTATTCTCTCTCACACACTCTCTCTCTTTAGTGAAAGACTGAAGTCTCATCATGGGTTCCAGGAGCTCAATCTGCTTCACCAAGAGGTGAAGAGGTGACTTGTTCGCCATCTATAAGTACCTACATGGGGAGCAAAACTTCGCTAACGAGCTCTTTGATCTAGCAAGCAAAGATCCAGCCAGGGCCAATGGCTGGAAGTTGAAGACTAGACTCAGATACAGACTAAGCTGGAAATAAGGTGTAAATATTTAACAGTGAGGATAATTAACATTGGAACCACTTACCAAAGGGCGTCGTAGATTCTCCATCACTTGCCTTTTTAAAGCAAGATTGGATGTTTTTCTAAAAGATCATCTCTAGTTCAAACAAGAATGAATTCAGGGAAGTCCTATGGCCTGCGTTATTCAGGGGTCAGACCAAATGATCACAATGGCCCCTTCTGGAATGATAATCTATGAATCAACTTAATAGGAAAGGGGTTCTTGCAACAACCCTCCATCTAGGCCACAGCTGTTGCTGGCCTTAACAGAGCTGGGGTTGTTCAAGCTGAAGACTATCTCAAAGCCTAAACATGCACAGTTTGAAAGGCCCTTCCCAGCAGGAAGATTAAGGGGGCATTTCGCTGGCGCGTATTAGCTCCAGTTAACGGCTGTGAGTTTCCCAATGTATTGTATGCATTTAAGTTACTGAGAGAGTTTATACAGACTTTCAGGAGAAATGATTCATACGAGGGCTGGGCTATGGTTGTTGGTTCTGCAGCTCAGAAAAGCAGTAAGGCAAGGAATGGAGAAGAACGGGCTGCCCTGGGGATAGTAACGATTCTCCATGTGCTTGCAGGGGTGGGGAACCAAGCCACCATGCTACTGAGCGAGGGAGAAAGACCCAGATGGATCTTTGGCTGCTTTGCTGCAAGGTTTTCCCGCCACTGGCGGAATTCATTTTATTTTTGTCCTCTCATTTGTCATGGGCTCTTTCCCATGTGGCTTTAACCAAGTCCAACTAGCTGGCTGTTTAATGTGGTTCTGGTTGAGAAGTGCACTGGACTGGGAGTCAGGAGACCTACGTTCTAGTCCTGTCTCCACAGCTGCCCTCTGGGTGAACCTTGGGCAAGTCACTTCCCCTGTTTTTCCTCCCACCCTTTGTCTGTCTTGTCTATTTAGACTGGAAGCTCTCTGAGGCAGGGACTATCTCCCGCCCTGGGTCTGTGCAGCATCGAGCACAGCGAGGTCCCCGTCCTGTTTGGGCCTCTAGGGGGCTCTGTGATACAAGTGATGGCATTGGGTGACAGTTCTGCAGGGCGGGGGGAAGGTGGGAATACAGAAACGGTTTGCAAAGAGGTACCAGCCAGCAGCCCTCAAATTCCACCCTTGTCCTCAAAGGAGGGGCTGTTTTTTCCAGAAACTTGAAGATTTTCAATTGCATTCAACCTCCAGGACAGGACCTCCCCCCCCCAACCCCCACCAGACAGATGGGATTGTATTATTGCAGACAGCAAGCTGCGGGTTCATAGAATCATAGACTATCAGGTTTGGAAGGGACCTCAGGAGGTCATCTAGTCCAATCCCCTGCTCAAAGCAGGACCAGCACCAACTAAATCATCCCAGCCAGAGCTTTGTCAAGCCGGGCCTTAAAAACCTCTAAGGATGGAGATTCCACCACCTCCCTAGGGAACCCATTCCAGTGCTTCACCACCCTCCTAGTGAAAAAGTTTTTCCTAATATCCAACCTAGACCTCCCCCACTGCAACTTGAGACCATGACTCCAGATGAGGCCTCACCAATGCTGAATAGAGGGGAATGATCACGTCCCTCGATCTGCTGGCAATGCCCCTACTTATACAGCCCAAAATGCCGTTAGCCTTCTTGGCAACAAGGGCACACTGTCGACTCATATCCAGCTTCTCGTCCACTGTAACCCCTAGGTCCTCTTCTGCAGAAGGGTTATCTAGAAATGGGTCAGAGCCACTCCTCAGGATCTGAATGCCTCAGCACTGTGGGCAGCTTCCAATCTAAATGTCACCAATGGCCTTTACCTCGCTTGTGCATCAAAATCCACATCCCCAAATGCATGCATGTTCCAAACCTAAGCCAGCCCCTTCTGCCTATTCCAGGTCAAATCCCATAAACCCAGATCCAACCTTTTGGGAAGGATGGCTGCGGGTATGGATCTGAACTCTGCAGCCTGGGCCCATCTCTAAGTGCCATACACAGAGACACACAAATTCACACGCTTCTTGTTTTCAGGAGTTGACAGAGACAGCTGCGAAACAAGGGCAAAGCGAAGCAAAGGTAATGAATGAATAATCAAGCTTATATTCCATTACCTACAGCGGCAGCACACGATGCTGGCACGCACCATCCCCAAGCAGCTGGAGCAGAAGCGTGTTGTTGTTGTCGTCGTAGAAAGAAGAGGACGGCTTTCCCTTTCATTCCTCTTTCTCGCTAGGGCAGGAGAAACGAACTTGGCTTGGTAACTTCAGCTGGAATTTTCAGAAGAGCTCAACTCTCAAGTAAGCACCCAAACAGGCCAAGATTTTCAAAAGCAATGAATGATTTTTGGTTGCCCAACTTGAGACCTCTTAAATTGCTGGTCAGAAATTGCAGAGCATCTGACCTCTGGAAATCAAGTGCCTTTAGGGGATCTCACCTGAGATCACTAGTTACTTATGAAAATCTGGGCCAGATTTTTCAGAGAACTCAGCATAACGGGTGCATGCCTGGTGCTGAGCCTCGACACGTCTGCCCCTGAGCTCCTTTGAAAACCCAGTTCTCAAAACCTACTCCTGTCCCATTGGAATGGGACTGTCGATCTCCACTGGAGCAGGAGCAGACCCTTAGTAATCCTCTGGCGGCCCGCTGAGATCTTGGTGCACCTACCACACCACTTCTGTCACATATTTTCAAATATTATAAATAAATCTCCTCTGCCCGCTCCTTCCCCAGAAAACGGAGCTCGGCAAATCCAAGCCCGATCTCAGACAAAGGGCACTAATCGTACAGGACACTGTCGCTGACTTGAAAAGGCCACCCTGTTCTCTGGTGCCAGCACAGGGGGATGTTTGACAAGCTCCTGGCATGGAGGAATTCAGACATTGAGCTGAGAGCCGTGGGTAATACCGCTCAGCTTTGGGGAACCCAAAATATCCTCATTTCATTTCATTTCATTTCCAGTCTGCCATTCTGCTGAATCAGCCACTCAGGAAGGACTGCCTGGGGGCGAAGGGAAGTTTACACCACCTGGGGTCACTGACATAGGTGTCTGTGCATCCGTGGGTGGGTGAGCCTCTCTGGGACCGCACCGATGAGCTAGATTTTTTCATACAATCAAACATTGCAGCTCCTTGATTCATGTTCTTTCCATAAGGGCTGTATAAGTAGGGGCATTGCCAGCAGATCGAGGGACGTGATCTTTCCCCTCTATTCAACATTGGTGAGGCCTCATCTGGAGTACTGTGTCCAGGTTTGGGCCCCACACTACAAGAAGGATGTGGAAAAATTGGAAAGAGTCCAGCGGAGGGCAACAAAAATGATTAGGGGGCTGGAACACATGACTTATGAGGAGAGGATGAGGGAACTGGGATTGTTTAGTCTGCAGAAGAGAAGAATGAGGAGGGATTTGATAGCTGCTTTCAGCTACCTGAAAGGGGGTTCCAAAGAGGATGGAGCTCGGCTGTTCTCAGTGGTAGCAGATGACAGAACAAGGAGCAATGGTCTCAAGTTGCAGTGGGGGAGGTTTAGGTTGGATATTAGGAAAAACTTTTTCACTAGGAGGGTGGTGAAGCACTGGAATGGGTTACCTAGGGAGGTGGTGGAATCTCCTTCCTTAGAGGTTTTTAAGGCCCGGCTTGACAAAGCCCTGGCTGGGATGATTTAGTTGGGGTTGGTCCTGCTTTGAGCAGGGGGTTGGACTAGATGACCTCCTGAGGTCCCTTCCAACCCTGATATTCTATGATTCTATGATTCATACTCCTTCTTTGAGAAAAATAATAATGAAGTGCCTTTCTTTTCCCACATTCAGACAGAAATCTTGGACCAAGTAAATTATAAATGTTTCCTTTTGTTGTATTCAAGCCGGCAGTGATCGCACCTAATGATGGAATTTTCCTTGGAAGGGTGGGTCAGTCCTTTCTCAGGAAAGAACACAGAGGAGGAGCTGCCCCGCCCAGTAGCTAACGCACTTAGCCAGCATGCAGGAGACCTAGGTTCAAATCCCCACTCCACCCAAGAGGAGCAGGGAGTTAAACCAGGTCTCTGACTTCTCCGATTGGTGCTCTAACCACTGGGGTATTTTGGGGTGGAGGATGCACTCAAGCCACGAGCGGCAGAAGCACCCTGAAAGTGGGGCAGGGGGGCACAGGTGCCCAAACCATAGCTGCACCGCTCCCCTGAGGCCTCACCACTGCACAGCCCCTTCTCTCCGAACCCCTTCTCTCGTTAGGTTGCCAAGTGTGCGGTTTTTGACCGGAACGCCTGGTCGAAAAGGGACCCTGGCGGCTCTGGTCAGCACTGCTGACCAGGGTGTTAAAAATCCGGTCGGCGGTGCAGCGGGGCTAAGGCAGGCTCCCTGCCTGCCCTGGCTCTGCACAGCTCCCAGCAGTGGCCGGCATGTCCGACTCCTAGGCACAGGGGCCAGGGAGGCTCCGCGTGCTGCCCCCACCCTGAGCACCAACTCCGCAGCTCCCATTGGCCGGGAACCGCAGCTAATGGGAGCTGCGTGGGCGGCGCCTGCATGCGCGGGCAGTGCGCGGAGCACCCTGGCCCCTCCGCCTAGGAGCCAGACATGCTGATCGCTTCCAGGAGTGGCCTGAGGTAAGTGCCACTCAGCTGGAGCTGCACCCTGAACCCCCTCCCGCACCCCAACCCCTTGCCCCAGCTTGGAACCCCCTCCCCCACCCAAACTCTGTCCCGGAGCCTGCATCCCCTCCTGCACCCCAACCCCCTCATCCCTGGCCCCACCCCAGAGCCCACACCCCCTCCTGCACCCCAACCCCTGCCCCAGCCCAGTGAAAGTGAGTGAGGGCGGGTAGGAGAGAGCGAGCGATGGGGCGAGGGGGTAATCAAGTGAGCTGGGGGTGGGGCCTCAGAAGGGGCGGGGCAGGGGCAGGGCTTCATGGAAGGGGCGGGGCCGCAGGGAAGGGACACGGGAAGGGGGTTCGGTTTTGTGCGATTAGAAAGTTGGCAACCCTAGCTCTCACGCCACCCGTTCTCCTCAAGGCCCCGCCCCTTGCACTGCCTCTTCCCCCAAGGCCCCGTCCCCTGTATGCTCCCCCTACCCTCCGTTGCTTGCCTCTACAGTCGGTAAAAAGTGGCGGGGGCGGGGCATGGCTCCCTGCCTCCCCCCCACCCCCATTCCAATACCCCTGGCTCAAACCGTCCCTCTTTGCACAAAATATACTTAAATATTCGGTGGGCCAGAGAGAGCATGAGACTGCCCAGGGCCCGGTGGCGAGAGCGCTCCCAGGACGAGTCTGGTTCACGCCCCTGCTCCAATGAACGGGGCGAAAGGGAGGTGCTGCTACCAGCTCGTCTTGTGCTCTATGGCAGCCTGTGCAAACACCCGCTGACTGGGCGAGGCCGGCCGGGGAACGCCTTGTTCGGGCTCTTGCCAGGCCTCAGGCACGGGCTGGGCGTCAGGATTTAAGCGGCTGTACATGTTCCCACTGGCAAATCTTTAGATGCCGATGGGACTTTACCTGCAGAAATGTAGGTGCCTCGGGAATTTAGGAACCTCCGGGGCCATTTTTCCAGCAGCTCCAAGCCTCTGAAAAACAGGGGGCTTGGGAGGAAATCGCCCTCGGGGGGGGGTCACTGGCGGGAGGCTACAATTAGAACTCACACCCACCCAGCTACAGCCGGCCCCGCAATCTCGCACTCGCCGCTCAGCCCAGAATATCCTTCGCCGCGGCCAGGGCCGGCTCTAACTTTTTTGCCGCCCCAAGCAGCAAAAAAAAGCACCGCCCCGCCGGAACCCCCCCCCCCCACACCGAGTGCCGCGCCGCCGAACCCCCCCACACCGAGCGCCGCGCCGCCGAACAACCGCCGCCCCCCACTGTGCTGCCGAACCCCCCCACGCGGAGCGCCGCTGATCACCCCCCGCCGAGCGCCGTGCCGCCGAACAGCCTCCGCTCCCTGCAGCGCTGCCGAACACCCCTCGCCC
>NW_020664587.1:4551472-4582894 GCF_002925995.2 Terrapene triunguis
CCCCCCCCATATCCGACAGCGCAACCCCCCGCCAACCACAGCACAACCCCCCACTAACCACAGCGCAACCCCCATCTCTCACAGCACAACCCTCCCACCAACCACAGCGCAACCTCTCTCTTCCCCCAAAGCGCCACCCCCCCCATCTCTCTCAGCACAATCCTGTTCACCTGCCCACAGCGCGATCCCCCTGCCAACCACAGTGCAAACCCCCACCACCCACAGAGCAACTCCAACCACCTCCCAGAGGGCAAAGCCTCCATCTCCCACCGCACAACCCCCACCTCGCAAACCCCATCTCCCACAGTGCAACAGCCACCTTCTGACAGCCCCACAGCTATAACCTGCTGTAATGCAGCATACCACCATGCACAAGACAACCCCCACAACACAGTGTGTGCTGTCCACACAACCCACACAATCTCGCACAGCACAATTCAGCCCCTCTCCCCAACCCCAGGCTTCTTCCTAAACTTGTGAGTCTCTCACCCCCAGTCATTATCAATGCCCCTCAGCTCCCCGCCCCCCCCCATAACAGGAACTGTCTCCCCTGCCCCATGGCTCCCCCAGCCCCATGCGAGCCGTCCAGGGGAGCCCAGTGTCAGGGATAAAGTACACCGGGAGCAGAAGCAAGTTTCCAGCTGTAGCGCCACACAAGAGAGGCCAGGGCCACACACTGGGCTACTGTCCTCCCTGGCCGGGGCAGAGTGCATGGTGAGTGACAGGAACCCCTGTGCAGAGCCGTGGTTTGGCCTCGTAAGGCGGGGGTGCAGAAAGCAGGTTTAACGGGAAATCTTCCTCCCTCCAGTCACGGTGAATAAACCCGCCCTCCGCTCCACTGGCCGAGGGGGATAATCAGGATCCGGATGTGTGTCTTGGCGAGGGTTGATTAAACAACAGCTATCCAATGCCTTCTTGGTGCCATGGATGGAGGGGGGGAGATGGAGCTCGGTCTCTATGGCAACAGCAGGACCAATCAGAGCCTAGAACTAGGCCAGAAATAAAGGGTCAGTGGACCAATGAAGAACTAGGTCACACATCATGGTGTGCTCCGGATTCACAAATACTTGGCATGCGGCCAACTGCTTATTAAAGTTGCGGGAGGGGAAGCCGGCTAGGGCCAGCCTGGCATTGCCTAGAGAAAGCATATTGCCCATGTCATGCCCACAGCTACAGCTCGGGGACCAGCCTCCAGGAAGTGTGCAGGGAACCTTTAGTCACCGGGAGAAAGGCTGCTCTATAGGCCAGCTTCCCCAACACTTCCCATGATAAGAGCCTGTTTTCAGCTGCTTATCACTGCGAATTTTTAAGCATTTGGGCTGAAATGATCCATGCTCAGCATCTGCCTCCGGCTGCAATATTTTAAAATTTCCATTTGAATTAAATGGTACTGCATCGGTTACGCTTAATTCATGTTTTCAAGCTCTTCTTCCCGACCATAACAGCTAGAGTCTTTGTTGCTGTTGTTGTTAATGAAAGCAAAGATTCTCATGGAATCACATGGCTGCAGAAGGTAGGGCACTTCGCACGGGTCTTTAGACTCATAGACTCATAGACTTAAAGGTCAGAAGGGACCATTATGGTCATCTAGTCTGACCTCCCGCATGATGCAGGCCACAAAAGCTGACCCACCCACTTTCTCTTAACTCAGCTGTTGAAGTCTCCAGATCGTGATTTAAAGACTTCAAGTCGCAGAGAATCCTCCAGCTTGCGACCCCTGCCCTATGCTGCGGAGGAAGGCGAAAAACCTCCAGGGCCTCTGCCAATCTACCCTGGAGGAAAATTCCTTCCCGACCCCAAATATGGCGATCAGTAGAACCCCGAGCATACAGGCAAGATTCTCTAGCCAGACCCACATTTTACCAGCGATGACACTTTATTACCTAATTGACTAAAATCACGTTATCCCATTAAACCATTCCCTCCATAAACTTATCTAGCCTAATCTTGAAGCCAGAGAGGTCTTTCTCCCCCACCGTTTAGGGTGGAATGCTCAAAAGGAAGTCGGCTATTTAGGTTCCTCACTTCCACTGAAATCAATGCAAGTTAGGAGCCTAAACAGCAGTTAGGAGTTTAACTCCTTTGGGGCATTCTACTCATAGTGCCTAGGCCTTAATCCGGGCCTGCAAATCCTCAGCGCAGACCCTATTTTCGAATTTGAATTAGAAAGCGCTCCTTTTGGAAACATCCACTTCTGAATTTCCTTCTTAGGGTGCAGAGAGAAAATGTGATGATAATGCTCTTACGTTTACATTGCGACTTTCATCCTGAAGTAATCCAAAGCAGTATGCAAACTGATACCCACATCCTTTGTTAGAGTAATTTCTACACCTCCTTCCTTCTCAGTCTGGGAAGATGAGAAGATCAGAAAACTACAGCAACAACAATTAACCAAACTTTGTTAATTTCAAGGGTTCTGGTTTATACAAATCAATTCACCCCCTCTACCCATAACAAAAGTAATTGGATGAATTACAATCGCTCTCCCGGGACACCAGAAATTACAAGCCGTCTTTCATTGAATTAATTCATTTGTGTGGGCTTTTAAAGATGATTAGGGTATATATCTGGAATGCACATATGCCTGTGTAACCCATGTGCCTAATAGGGAGATATCTCTTTAAGAGACCCATTGGGGGAGATAGGAGTGAGTTGTGTTTAGGTCATTGTTGCTAGGCAGATTTAGCACTCCATATCCAGAAGCTTCTGGAATTGGGTGTGGTAGTTTTGGGTCTGCTCCACTAGGTTCCCTGTCGCTGGGGTCAGACGCCCTGAGGGCGAGCGGGCAGGGCAGGTGCTTTGCAGGGGGCCCTGGGTGAGTTGGGAGAAGCTGAGCCCACGAGCAGGAACCACAGGGCCGGTGCTACCATTTAGGCAAACTAGGCGGTTGCCTAGGGCGCCAAAATTTGGGGGCGCCAAAAAGCGGTGCCCCCAATTTTTTTTTTACAGCGTTCCTGGGCTGGGCTGCCGGCGGCGCGCTGACACGTGCGGCTCAGACTCCCTCTCCCAGCGCAGCGGCCGCTGCTCCACTTCTCCCGCCTCCCAGGCTCGCGGTGCCAATCAGCTGTTTGGCGCTGCAAGCCTGGGAGGGGAGGAGAATTAGACCGGGGACGGCGTGCTCGGGGAGGAGGCGGAGCAGAGGTGAGCTGGGGTGGGGAGCTGCCACACAGCTTCCCGGGGGGGAGCTGCTGCAGGGGGGCGCCTCAGGACAGGGGGGGAGCTGCCGTGGTGGGGATGCCTCAGGGCGGAGGGGGGGCGGGGAGCTGCCGCAGGGCTGGGGGGGGCGCAAGGTGGAAGTTTTGCCTAGGGCGCAAAACTTCCTTGCCCTGAGGAAGCAGGTTGTTGTCCCTAAGTCTGAAACGTTTTGCAGCAGGTGAGTGTATTGTTAACCCTCGAACAGGAACGCCTGGGCAATGCTAATTACAGCCAGGGAGGGGAAAACAACTTCTTCTGTTCAATTGTACGCTTGGACTGTTGTTTTGATTTTAGCCAAACTGTTCTAGTTACATTGTCTCAACTAGTGCGATTCACCCACTTTTCTTTAATGGGGAAAGAGTCATTTCTGTTTTGCTATTCTCAGTTTTGTATTTTCTTGTAATCGGGTTTTCTTTACATCCAGACACGTTACTGAGTGGTGGGTTAATCAGTCAGCGGACTGGTTAGCAGGGATTTCAGCAGAGGAAAAGTCTGCCTGGATTCCAGCTGAAGATCCCTACAAGCAAGTGGAGGGAAGACGTTGTTTAGACTCAGCAGACTGTCTAGTTTTGGTGATCAAAGACGCTAACTGAGACTTAGGTGAATAAAACCGAAGCTTTTGGGAACTTTCCGTTTCTTCTCACGGTGTTTCTGTGGTGACCGAACTGTTCAGATTTTAATTTGTTTCCTTTATTTATGTTTATGTAGAACTGTGAAGATAATGTCTGTGGATTATAACATAGCCATGTCATGCTGTAAAAAATAGATTATTTGTTTCTTTATCATAAGATTTTATAAAGTTATTTAATTAAATTAATTCCGTTAGTTCCTCTTGGGACGCGAATGTGGGGAGATTGCCCCTGTGCAATCCTTGCTGAAAACCCTTAGAGACTGAACTCTGGGGGTTTTTAAGGCACTGGAGATGGGAAATGAAGTGAACTCTGGCCCATCCAAAGGTTACACCTGTACTAGAGAGGGGCTGAAACCAACACCTTGAATCCCAGCACTCCCAAATCTTAGGCGAGTTCACGTTCAGCTGAGAAATGGAAAGCTGCTCCCGACTGCAACTGAGAAAGTGCGAAGGTTGCAAAGTTAAAGCACTGAAAAATCGAGAAGTAAAGAATTACGGTTACTCTTCCCTCTGGTGTACACACATTATGACTGGAGTTGATAGCTGAATTTTTGGTTTGGGGCAATTCTGAAAAATCGGGGGGGAGGGAGTTGTTTTGAGTCAACCCCAAAATTGAACTTTTGCTGAATCAAAAAGTTGGGAAAAAAAACATTTTGGGTCAAGGGACATGTTTTGTTTGATCCAAAAACAACACGTTTCATTCCAATTTCAGGCATTATTTTAACATTTTTGAATTTTTAAAATAAAATTGAAGGACATTTCAAAATGAAAAAGGAGTTTTGAATCAAAAACTTGAAACAATTTGACTTTTGGGTCGTCCCCCCCCAACATGAACAATATGGTGAAACCAACGTGTATTCATGAAATGTTTCAGTTGCCGAATCAGCATTTTTCACTAAAATAAAGTTTTGGATGAAAAGTTTCACCCCGCTGTAATCGTGGCACCATCTTTAATTACATGATCACATTCTGCTACTTCCCCAGGACCCTTGCCTCACTCGGCCATCTATAGAGGGCCAACAGAAAGCCTATGTGGCACCTAGATCCCATTTAAGATCTAATTTGAAGTCTTAAGTGGGACTTAAATGGTGTATAAGTCTTATGCTGGCTGTATGACGCCTCAGTGACAAGGTTGGATGGTTTGTAGTGAAGAAAGCAGGAATTCCCTGCTCGGTGTCTCAATTCAGGTCTAATTCTGTTTAGAATGAGAACAGTATGAATCTGGAGCAAACCAGTGCACTAAATGGATTTACTCTGAATACAGATGGGCGTAACTGAGAGCAGAATTGGGCCTGCGAGGGTATGTCATGAATGAGAGGGAGATGTGGAATGAAAGAATTATTTTCTCTCCGATTTTCACATATCAAAATTCACTTCCGGGCACAGCCAGAGCTGGAGAATTTCAGCCCAAAATGTGAAAGTCTCTGGAGGTCACAAACAACTGGAAAAGGCCCTTCATACTAGAGACACTAGAGCAAATGTGGCTGTGGCTGTGTTCTCCAGCTGTAATATGTGATGTGCATAGGTATTTTACAATAACTGTCATAAATATATTACACGCACCTCTCAAGTCCCCTTGGGTAGGAAGTATGTGGCTCACTTCAGACCCAAATTTTCCTTTATCGTAAACTCCCACTGATTTCAATGGGCTTTGGATCAGGCTCATAATCCACATCATGGAGACCTCCAGGGAGTCCTCCAGCAAACCCGTGATTGACCAACCTCACTGCTCCAATTGTGTCTTAAGAAAAAATAAACAAACAGGAGAGGGAAAATATCCTTTTTAAACAAAACTCTTTCAGGGTCTTTTTATACATTAGTAAGAAAACACACACAGGAACAAACTAAGTTGTTGTACCTTTTATCCTTTCAGCACCAAGTGCCTGTGAATTACACAGTAATAAATCACCAGGACACGATGGGATTCACCCCAGAGTTCTGAAGGAACTCAAATATGAAATTGCAGAACTACTATCTGTGGTATGTAACCAATCACTTAAATCTGCTTCTGTACCAGATGACTAGCACATAGCTCATGTAATGCTGATTTTTAAAGAAGGCTTCACAGGCAATCCTGGCAATAACAGGCCAGTAAATCTAACTTCAGTACCAGGCAAATTGGTTGAAACCACAGTAAAGAACAGAATTATCAGGCACATCGATTAACATGATATGTTGGAGAAAAGTCAACATGGCTCTTATAAAGGGAAATCATGCCTCACCAATCTATTAGAATTCTTTGAGGGGGTCAAAAAGCATGTGGACAAGGGTGATCCAGTGAATCATAGAATATCAGGGTTGGAAGGGACCTCAGGAGGTCATCTAGTCCAACCCCCTGCTCAACGCAGGACTAATCCCCAGACAGATTTTTGCCCCAGATCCCTAAATGGCCCCCTCAAGGATTGAACTCACAACTCTGGGTTTAGCAGGCCAATGCTCAAACCAGTGAGCTATCCCTCCCAAAAAAAATTATACATTCACCAGTGGACATAGTGTACTTAGATTTTCAGAATGCCTTTGACAAGGTCCCTCACCAAAGGCTCTTAAGCAAAGTAAGGAGTCATGGGATTAGAGGGAAGGTCCTCTCATGGATTGGTAACTGGTTAAAAGATAGGAAACAAAGGATAGGAATAAATTGTCAGTTTCAGAATGGAGAGAGGTAAATAGTGGTGTCCCCCAGGGGTCTGTGCTGGGACCAGTCCTATTCAACGTATTCATATAAGATCTGGAAAAGGTGGTAAACAGTGGAGGTGGCAAAATTTGAAGATGAAAAAAATTACTCATGATAGTTAAGTCCAAAGCAGACTTTGATGCATTACAAAGGGATCTCACCAAACTGGATGACTGGGCAACAAAATGGCAGATGAAATTCAATGTTGATAAATGCAAAGTAATGCACATTGGAAAACATGATCCCAACTATACATACAAAATGAGAGGGTCTAAATTAACGGTTACCACTCAAGAAAGAGATCTGGGAGTCATTGTGGCTAGTTCTCTGAAAACCATGTGCTCAGTGTACAGCAGGAGTCAAAACAGCTAAAAGAATGTTAGGAGCCATTAAGTAAGGGATAGATAATAATGCCACTATATACATTCATGGTACGCCCACACTATGCAGTTCTGGTTGCCCCATCTCAAAAAAAGATATATTAGAATTGGGAAAAGGACAGAGAAAGAACAACAAATGATTAGAGGCACGGAACAGCTTCCCTATGAGGAGAGATAAAAAGACAGTCTGTTCAGCTTGGAAAAAAGACGACTAAGGGGGGTTATGACAGAGGTCTATAAAATCGTGACTGGTGTGGAGAACGTGACGAGGGAAGTGTTATTTCCCCCTTCACATAGCACAAGAACTAGGGGTCACCCAATGAAATTAATAGGCAGCAGGTTTAAAACAAGCATAAGGAAGTACTCTTTCAAACAATGCACAGTCAGCCTGTGGAAATCATTGCCAGGGGACATTGTGAAGGCCAAAACTATTACTGGGTTCAAAAAAAGAACTAGATAAGTTCCTGGAGGCTAGGTCCATCGATGGCTATTAGCCATGCTCCGGGTGTCCCTAAACCTCTGACTGCTAGAAGCTGAGACTGGATGACAGGGGATGGATCCCTCTGAACCATCTGGCATTGCCCACTGTTTGAAGCCAGGATACTGGGCTAGCTGGACCATTGGTCTGACCCAGTGTGGCCATTCTTATGTTCTTATGTAAATGAAGGAAGGAGCGCCACGATTCCAACTCATTGAGACAGATTCACCCTGAAGTCCCAGTACAGTGAACTGGGGGGCTAGCTGGAGTCGTGGGGGGGCAAGGCTGTTTGTGCAGCAGCAGCAGAAGCAAAAGGGTTAATGATGTCTTACACTGGAGAGGCACAGAGCCTTCTGAATTAATACAGAATGATCATCCCAAGGCCTGGAGAGCTAATGTGACATTTATGAGTGAGAGGCTAATACAGTAAAACATTTCCGTTATTACAGTGTTTTTCAATTAAACTCATTGGGGCTTGATTTTCAGGAGCATCTTCCCGTTTATTATGCAGCATTTGTGGCCATAAAGATTCATTGTCCTTTATCTGCTATCTATCTGTGGCATTTGGAGTGCATTTTATATTGTGAGATGTGATTAAGGGCCTGGGGTGGATTATAATTCTCTGGGGAATGATCCAGTTAAGGGAAATGAAAACATGTTGCAGGCAAGCATTTGTCTGTTCATTATTATGGTGGCAATTAATTTTAAAATGGCTCAGGAACGCTCGCTGGGAGCAGTCTGAAATCTGATCATTTTCATCGGGCGGGAGCCAAGAACAGAATATAACCGGGCGAGTGCCAGGGCTGAGCAGTGCCTCGCCTTGCCACGGCGCGGCTCCTGGTACAGCACTGTCCGCACGTGTGGGACCATTTCAAGCTGTACAGAACTGGACCACTCCGCACAATATGAAATGGCAACTCTAGGAAGCAATGATGTCAGGCTGGAGGCTCATTTGCAGATCAGGGTGGTTTAGTTCTTGTTAAAAATAAAAGATTCACACACTCACACACACACTCAAACGCACTCGGGGGAAAGTCTCACAAAGGGGTTTGTGTTGCTTTTTGAGAATTTGCGCGCAGCCACCGTTTTTGGGATGTTTGGCTCTGCAGAATGTTTGGACATTTCAAAAGGTTGAAATACAAATCTGGAGAATTTGGACCAGCTCCAGGGCAGCTTTTTAAAAATGCCCAGTGGGGGGGAGGAGGGGGAAGGGAGGGGCTGCAATAACAAAATGTTGAAATGTTTCTTGACTTTTTCCCTCCTGAAAAGTCAATTTAGTCGCTCAGCTCTATCCACACAAGGTAGAGCAGTGTGTGTGTGTGTGTGTGTGTGTCTCTCCTCATATGTTACATCTTCTCTGCCTCTCAGAATGCCACCCGGTGTCACAAACCCCTGGAAATGGAAGAGTAGCACACAGGGAACAAGATAGCCTGGAACAACGGCTAAGTGAGATTTGAATTGCCCCATGCATCTCCATGGGGTGATAAATCCAGAATCCACTGTTCTGACGGGATCCACTAACAAAGCCCAGCCCAGAACTCTGGGTATGTGTTTGCAGAAGTGTTTCCCTGGTTCCAGGCCCCTGGGGGTGGACACTGGTTAGCTAAGCCTACCTGCGAGCATCCACACTGCAGAGCCACACACGACTCAGACCCACCCACCTGTGTCCACACTGGCTCTACAGTAACCTGGGTTAGGTGCTAGGATTTCGGGGTGCATGCCCCAGGGTTCTTAGCACCTGGATAACATGAGCTGTGCTGGCAACTGTTTCCTGGTGCATTGTGGGAGCACTTGTCCGTCCTGCCCAGGCCCCTGTGCAGACGTGTCCTTAGCCTGCCAACACATTAAATGGAAGGGCTTGTGGCTCTGCACACTCCTCCCGTCGGTCCGCTCCAGCCGGTGCCAGGCGTGGATTCAGCACAGGTGGAGGCGCTACCCCTGCTTTTGGCTGCACGGTTATTGTGGCAGGATCCAGAGCGAGGCCGGGGGCGTGGTGGAGCCCATTGCAGCAGTGGCTTGTGATCCTCAGAGGGTGGCAGAGTGCAGACGGCTGAGGCATGCTGGGTTTGTGTGTGGCAGAAAGAGAAGAGTCCAGTGGGCCTGGCTCGCCCAGGCAAACAGACCCGGGGCATCCCTCAGCCAGCCCTGCCTCTCTGGGACGGAAGCTGGCTCCTGCCAAAGCGGCCTGCTCTGCCAAGAGTGTGTGCGGCAATGGGGGTCGAGCGGTGGGGGCAGAATCATCAGTGTCTAGCTGTTCGTGTAGCTGCACCAGTGCAAAACCCTATGGCCTGAGTCTCCCTTGCCCAGCAGCCAGTCGCCCGGCCCTCCCTCGTGGCAGGGCGGGACAACAACGAGGCGCTCAGATACGATGGTGCTGTCAGACCCCCGGTTAGACAGACGGCATGCGCACAACCAAACCAGCTGGCACGTCAGTAATGTCACCGCTGATCTCACCAGCCCACCGTGGCTGGCTGGTTAACAGGGGCAAGGCAGGCAGAGAACTGGCCGTGAGACTGGATCAGTGTGTGGGATTAAAGCCGCAGCATCCTATGCAGGGCAGCTGGGGCTATGACTAGGCAGCCAGGGAGGAGCACCAGGAGGGAGAACGTGGGCTTGGGAGCACCCCAGGAAGCGCCTGGGTCAGGGCTGCGGTCAGACGGGAGGTCCTGCTGAGCAGCCCCTGTTTAACCCAGGCTGGGACCCTTCTGCCTAAGCTACATCCATCACTTAGTATCTAGGCGCCAGTGAGGGTCCCATAAGGGCATTGACCCCTTGCTCATCGCCACAGCATCCGAGTGCAGATTAGCTCGTTTCCAGGTTTTTGGCTGGGGACTCAAGCTGATGCTTGTTAAGTCGCTAAGGAAACCCCCGGAAAATTGAACTCTGTCCTTTTTGCTGCTGCCAGCGCCTGGCAGAAGGTTACAGAGATAAGGAAAAGCATCCGGCGTCTGAGCCTTTTATTGCCAGCAAAGACCTGCCGGAGCTCTGTAGGGTCTAACTGCTATGCTAAACCTCCGGAATAGGACCTGAGCCTGCAGACCAAAGGCATGTTCATAGTTACTAGTCGGGCTGGTCTCAATTCATCATTGCCTTGTGCCGTCATTAACACCAGTCGAGAGTGCTGCACTCTGCCATTCTGACATGTAGGGCAGCGAAGAATCAGGCTGTAGAACGGAGATGGATGTGCCATTGCAGGGTTCAAATTCATGCCCGAACCTCCCCTACAGCTCAGGAGGATCTGCATCTGCAGGGACTTGGGGTCACATGTATTTCTGATCAGACTCGATGCACATCCCAGGATTCCGGTTCTTTCCGATGCGATTGGCCGGTCCCTTGTGTACCCACTGCACCCCAAGGGTGGTTCGCTTTGTTCCCTTCCTGGAAATGTCTGGCCTTTGTCTGCGGCGGCTGCCTGGGTCTGGGACACCTTGTCTCCAGCTCCTTTGCAGTCTCTTTCCTTGCAGGTTGCTCCCCCTTCCTGAGCTACAAACTATTGAATTTCTCTCTTTCCTCAGCATCGTTCACTCCCTCGCTTGGCCTGGGCAGACATCGATCAATCTCTGTCTCGGCTGCATGTTAATCCTTCTGCTCTCCCATCTGCTGACCAGCTCAATAACTTTCCGAGCCCAATGAAGACACACGGACTTGTGGAGTCACATGCATCCCTCATCCAGCTCCAGGGAAGCCCACGGAGTTGGGGTCTGATGGGAACTGAGCTCTGAGCAGTGGGTCCTGTGGGCTTTGACACCCATCGGGCGTCTCCCTGACTCCAGTGAGGATTGTGGTGTTGTCTCTCCCTGCTCCCCATTGCCTGAGGCAGGATCCGGATCTGCCCATGTGTCTGTGCAGCCTCACAGGCAGTGGGATCACTGCAGTCTGCCCCAGCTGTGCCTCCTCCCGCGCCTGTGCTCCACCCCCCAGTCTGCCCCCGCCCCGGAGGCTTTGGCAGCGGCAACGCAGAGTTCTGTGTCAAGGGGTTTCCCTCAGGCCTGTGAGGCCCCTTCGCAGCACAGTGAGGAACAACGAAAGGGGCAAGAACAAAAGCGAAGTCTGCAGGAAGGGAGCACGGTGCAGGTCTGTCCTGTAACAGTCTGCACTGACCTCAGCACGTAATGGCTGCCTGGAGCCACGGACGCCTTAGTGCTTTACAGGTACAGGTCACCGAAAACGAAGGCAAAACCAGTCGCATAGCAAAATAAACCACAGGGCTTACTACCTGTGTCGCCGCAGCGCAGGGAAGCGCCATATGTGACTTCAGAAAAATAATAATAATCCCTAGCTCTTAGCGAGCACTTTTCACCCGTGGATCTCAAAGCACTTTACAAAGGAGGTCGGTATCATTATACCAGTGGGTCGCACCCCCTTTACACCATCTGCTCCCCCCCCCCCCACAGGGCCTGGAGCGGGACTGCCGCTCCTGGGAGGGATGCAGACAGGAGTAAGGGGGCCAAGGCTGGGGGCAGGGATGGGGTCAGGAGCGGAGCCCAGGCTGGGGGTCAAGGCCGGCAGCTGGGACCCCAGGTGCAAGGCCGGTAGCCGGGGTCCCGGGCGCGGGGCTGGCAGCCGGGGCTAGGGCCAGAGCGGAGCTGGGTGGCGCTTCCTCCTGCCCTGGGCCCCAGCCATGCTCCCCCGAACAAGAGGGGGCACCCCACAGTTTGGGGACCTCTGCATTATACCCATTTTACAGCTGGGGAAACAGATGCACAGAGCAGTGACGTGACTTGCACAAGGTCACCCAGCAGGCCCTCTGGGAACCAAACCCAGGTTTTCTGAGTCCGTGGCTCTAGCCGCTACACCGCACTACCTCGGAAGAGTCAAGCTGTATCAAAAGGGCTGGGAAAGTCCTCTTGTGGGATGTTCCAAGGGAAGGAAGAGCTGGCAGAAAAGCTCCCACGTCTGCCTAGAGCACGTACGCAAGGGTGTGGCCTTGTGTGAAGCCCACATGTTAGGGACAAGCTGGAGCAGGGAGGCCATGTGCAGGTGGGGGGGGGAGGTGGAGGAGGGGTTGGCGCTGGTTAGGCAAAACCTTCTCAGCTGCAGATGGGTCCAGCAACCTGCCCAGGCAGGACCAGGGAGCGCTGGGGTTACCGTGTGCTCTGTTTGGCTGCCAAGCTGTACCAGGAAATCAGTCAGGAGATCGGCGCCCTGTTCCCGGCTCGCTGTGTGACCGCGGGCAAGTGTCTGCACCGCCTTTTCCCCGTGTGCACAATGAGGATGACAAGAGCCGCCCGTCTCTGGGGGGGGGGCTTTGAGGCCGTGTGTGAAAAGTGCTACCTAAGTGCCAAGCGTTGTTATTATTTGTCAATAGAAAGACCTTGGAGGGAGGGACGCACGGGCTGTGCTCAGGAACGAATGAATAACAACCGGAGGCTGGACGTTTGCAAAGCGCGGGGCTGCCAGCGAGCGGGGCCCGTGGCTAGCAGCTCCTGTCTGCAGGTGGGGCAGCTGAGCCCAGACAAGTGACATGGCTTCATAGGCACGGGAACTAAGGGTGCGGGGAGGGGGCTGCAGAACCCCCAGGTTTTACACGGGGGCCCAGCCGCTGGCCTCAGCTCCGGGGCTCGGGTCCCAGCCGCCAGCCCCACTCCCTGGGGCTGTCTCTGTGCTTGGGGCTCTACTCCTGGGGCCCTGGTTGCCGGCCCTACTCCCCGGGCACTGGCCCCGTGCCCGGGGCCCCGCTCCTGGCCCCATGCCCAGCTCCGGGCCCTGCGCCCAGCCCCCTGCTCCAGGCCCTGTGCCCGGGGCTCTGCTCCCGGGGTTCCGGCTGCCAGCCCCACGACCGGGGCGCCACTCCTGGCCCCATGCCCGCCCTCAGCTCCCCAGCCTCGGCCCCCTTACCCCTGTCCGGGTCCCCCCCTCCGGAGACATGGCCCTGCTCCTAGCACCAGCTCTGGGGGGCGGGGGGGGGGCACGGACAGGGGTAAGGGGGCGGCATGAGGTAAAAAGTAAAAACTGCTTTCAACACCCCCACTATTCAAAGTGTCCCAGCACCACTGCCTGGCTGGTCTGGAGCTGGGATGGGAAAAGGCGAGAGAGCGGGATGAGGATTCAGGAGCTCCTGCTGCCACTGAGGACTCTCTCCTGACATAACTCCCGTGGCCCTCCCCAAACCACCGGCAGCTGTGCCAGGCCATGACACAGACTTCACTGCCCTCCAGACACCAGCGATGCCCCACGGCTGCAGCTCTGCATGGTCGGCACGGTCCTGAGCCTTTCGCTTGTGCCTGCTGCCCCACTGTTCATCTGGCTCCGCCCCCTGCTGGACCTCATCCTTGGCTGGCCGTGGCTCTGGCCCCAGCTGCCTCTCCCCCCTCCCTGCTCTGGCCCAGTCACTATCTCTAGAAGAAAAATTGATGATTCTGGGCCCACATGTATTAACGCCACAAGGCTGCTGGGGAGCAGCAAGGCCCCATTCTGACCTCCCGGTTCCAGCTCAGACCCCTGAAGACACTGAGCCAGGCTGGACCCAAGCTAAGCAAGCGCAGGTCCCGCTGGCTCTGAATTTGGTCCTTTCTGCACAGCGCACGCAGAGCAGAGGCTGCCTGGTTTCATGCCACCATTGGGAAGCTGAACGAGCGTTACTGAGATTCAGGGTGCTGCCCTGCCCTGGGAGACAAGGGATGGCGATTCCATTCCCACTTCTGCTATATTAAACAAGGCAGATTGATTCCCCGCTCTGACAATGGCACAGATCTGATGAGAAAAGCACTTGGCGAGCGATGGCTGAAAGGGGCTACATAAGAGCTAAGGATTATGAGTAAAACAACGCAAGCCAAAGCAAGAAGCCGGCTAAGAAGTTAGTTCCTTTGAGCCTCTCGTCTGCGTATTAGGGCTGGGTCATCTGGCGAGATTATTTATAGTAAGCCCTTCTATATGAAGCCCATGTTAATTCCAGGGAGATGCCATCATTAGTCCATGAAAACAGGAAGAGCTCTTCTGAGTCACTTGGATGTGACCGTGATGGCATTAGGGGAGACTGGGCTTGCAGTTATTCCTGACGCTCCCGAAGGCTCCGAAATATCCCCCCGACATGTAACAATAACATGTTCCACTTGGGCAGTGATTTAAAAAGACGAGGCCAGCTGGTATGTGGGCTGTATTGCTGGCCCTGACTCTCAGCCTCGCGTGCAGTAAAACTGCAAGAGACCAGAACAAACCCGGCCACTGGAGACTATAATGCCAGCCTGTGCTGTACATTGCTGGGGAGACAGCGCCTGGAGCTCACTGATGCTAAAGCCCTTGGGCAGTTCACAGGGGCTTGAAGCACCCAGGCTCTAAAAGGAATTGTGCTGCCCAGAGCATTGCGTAGGGGCCTTAGTGGAAATGAGAATCAAGTCCTCAGATTTTGGTTCTAGGGCCGCATTCAAAGTGTCCGTCCTTCTGTTAACTGCCCTTCCCCCTCCCCCCCCCCAGCTCTAGCTAGTATATGATAAACCTTTGGGGTTCAGCTGCCAAACTTGCATTCAGCCTGTAAACCGTATGGGATCCTGAGTACATCACAGACATGCTGGAAATTCTAAATTCAACACACATCATTTTCTGGCAGGCCCCATAACTCTGAAATTTCAGTGCACTGGGAAGTGGTTTTGTTGTTGTTGTTGTTGGTTTTGGGGGCGGGGGGGTTAGCACTGTGTGGGGAAAACAAGCTAATAAAAAGGGAATACTATTAAACTGATATCTATAGACAAGCAATCAAGCTATATTCAGGCGTTCAGCCATAAAAACAAGTCTGGTTTTGACTCATAACACTGAAGAAAAAACCTCCAGCCAAAAACCACGACTAAAATCTTTTCACGTAAATGAACGCTTGGTAAAAATGAATTTTGTGCTGTTTGCTCAGTAGTTTGCTGTCGGCAACATCCTTGAAAAGAAAAAGAGATCTGGATGTTGCTTTGGGGGAAATAAATTGTATTTTTTTAGGTGGCTTGTAATTTGGAGAAAGTATGATGGATCTTTTTGCTGATATGTGTAGGACAGAGAGAGAGCCTGGAGCACTGGGCCTGGTGCAAGATCTGCGACCTGAACCGGAGGCTGTGCACCAAAGTCAGCCCATGTATTAAAGCAGATGTTTACAATATGCAGCAATGCTGGATTCCAGTGCAGCCTTAACTGATATTGAGCTGCAGTTAATATGAAGACAAACATGGAAACGGGTTTTAGTTAATGCTGATGTTTAAGATCTTTCTTACAGATGAAGACAATAACAAAATCCATAGCTGCCCTTAATATTTCTGCTGTTTAATCCAAGGTCGGCTGGTTTTGTAGAAGTTTTTTGAGTTTGTGGACTAGTCTCATTTCAAGCTTAATGGAAACACGAAGCTATCCCCTGATACTCTCAACGTTTCAATGAAGATAGATTCACACTCCAGCAATCTGTCAAAGGTTCATGTTTCAAAACTACGCTCTATGAAAATTAATGAATTTCATTGTGTGTGCTCAGAATACAATTTCCAAAAGGTATAAAATAGATCTCAAGCTAAAAGCATATTTTCCTGACGCAGCATTTTCAAATGCTGTAAATATTGACTTGCTGTCATAAATCAGATAACAAGATACTTTAGAAATCCCGACAAACTTGGCTATTATATCAGGAGCAAATCTCTTCCGTATAGTCAGTCAGAGGTAAGAATCACTGATATTGCAAAGAGATGCAATATCTCTGCACCCAGCTCTGCACCCAAGTTCTGATCCAAGTTCTCAGTTCAATGTTTTCTCTTTTAAGCGGCCAAAGCCCCACACCCTGAAATTTGAGGACATTCTGGATTTCAAACTCTAGACCTTAGGCACGCTTCCATCTCAGGTTGTGATTTGGCCCATTAAGTTTGGATCCACATCTGGAGTTTGGATCTGAGGGTTTGTTTCTGGCCTATCTGTAGCTGCAAGATGTAAATAAAATGTGCATTTCTGGTTTGTTGTCTGCTTTTCCCGCCTCTGCCAGCTACAGCGATGAGTTTGCCACCCAAGAGCTGAAACCTTCTCCTGCAGTCCAAACCACACCACATTTCTCTCCTCCTGCATACCCGCTCGTTAGCCCCCTTCGCAGTGATTTATGAGGCAAACAACTGTGGTGTTCACTGCACACAGGCTGCTAGGAAGAGAAAGGAAAGTAGATTAAAGCATAACTAGTGTTTGAGAACTGGGTAGTATCCCTTTAAATAGTTTGTGGGCCCTCTGTAAGCCTCACTCTCTTCTATGTTTAAGAAGAAAGATGAGCAAAAATTGGAATTTCTGTCCTGCAAGAGGTTCCGATATTTCAATTTTTTTTGGTCCTGATTTGGGTTGAAAAGTGGAAATATTGACATTTTTTGTGGAATGAAAAGTTCTAAAAAAATTCAGTCTGAAGCAGTGAAGCATTTCATTTTGGCATTTCTGATCAAAATGAAACATTTCCATATTCCTACATTGAAATGTTCCGCTTTGGTTTGCTGAACTGACCCCAAAAGATTCATTTTGAGTCTGTCCAACATTAGTCTGTGTTTCCCTTTGGTAGTGCATTGCCTGATGCCCTCATTCTCCTCTATGGGCCAGGCTCCCAGCTCAGAATACATCTCCTTTACTGCTGCAGTTTCCTCTTTGGGTGAGGACAGGCAGTGCATCCTGGGAGTCACCTGGCTGCAGAGATTCATGGGAGATGTAGTCCAGCTGGGGAGCCTGGCCCATAGAGGACATGACGCACCCAAACTACAACTACCATGAGGCAAAGTGGGGGCATATGGGGATTGAAATTTTCAGTTTCCGGGCTTTCATTTTTTTCAACCAAAGATTGCAGTTTTCCCACAGAAAGCAGACACTGTTCATGAAAAATGTTATTTGGTAAAAGCCCAATTTTCCATTAAAAAAAAAAGTTTTCATTAAATTTTTTAACCAGCCTCCATTCTATGTCTGTCTCTGCCTGTGACCTGGGGTAAGTCTGTGCCCTTGTCTGTGCCTGTATTTCCCATCTGACTGTTTGTCCATCTAGTTGATTTAGCTTGTAGGCTCTTTGTGCCAGTAGCTGTCTCTGACTGTGTGTGCAGTGCTCAGTACAATGTGGGCCCTGATCTCAGCTGGGGAATCCAGGAGCTCCTGGAATATTAATAATAATCTTGCTGAATATACAAAAATGGACATTTTTAAAACACAAAAGGCCAAATACTGAGCTACATCCTTCATTTTGATTTGGCCCTCACTTCACCAGAACTTTACCTCTCCCTGGAACATCTGCTGAGCTAAGAGAAGTTCTGGGGACATAATCTAGATTTTTAGACGTATCAGGCAAGGAGTTCTCTGCCTGCAGGATACAATTAAATGGAAGTTTTCCAAGTCCACAGTCCTACAGAGGGGACTTTATGTTTCTCTTTTCATATTATATTAAACACAGAGGTGGGCCCAACCCCAAGATTAGAGCCAGTGGTTGGGGTACTGGCCTGGGCTGAGGGAGAGGCAGGTTCAAGTCCCTGCTCTGGCCTTCCTGTGTGATGTAGGGCAATTCATTTCCCTTCTCTGTGCCTCAGTTCCCCATCTGTAAAATGGGGGTGATAATGCCCCCTACCTCACCAGGGTCCTGGAGAGGCGATGGGTACAAGCACTACCCATTGAAAAATCATGGAATGATGCCCATATGACTGAGCTGGTCACAGGATATGGAGACTCAGACCAGAATCTGGTGCAAGTGGCTCTGGACAATGGAGAGATGGATTATAAGCACCAGCAGCAGCTGGTGCAGGGTCCCAGTGAAGGTTTGTGTTAACAGCTTATAACTATGAATAATGATAATCATGTTTTGCTGTCCCTGGGGTGGAGGGGAGGGGAGAATTTCCTGGCGTAGGCACTGGAGGAGATAGCCAGGAGGCTACCAGCCAAGGACCCCTTCCGAAGTCCCAGTAGAGAGGGTGACGGGCTTTTCAAAGAAATTTTCAGCCAGGTCTACTGAGCCTGTTTGATCTGGAGTTGCGAGTGCTGAGGACTCCAAAGTCCCATGATGCCATTCTCAGAGTGCCACTTGTCAGGGTAGAACAGCCCTCTAAAGAGGTGTTTGTTTCTGTCTAGATTTGATCCCAAGGAATGCAGCCAAGTTCTTTTCATCAGAACCTGTATAATGGGCCATTGACCTATTCCAAGGAGACGGAAGGCTAGATCCTGCTCCTGGGAATTTGCATTCAGCTCTGTGTACCGCATCCCCAGAAGGATATTGACAAACTGGAAGGGGTTCAGAAAAGATCAACCGAAAAAAGGGCGCTGGAGGGAACTGATTGATGATGAGAGGTTAAAGGAGCTAAATATGGCTAGCGTGGCTAAGCCACAAGTAAGGGGAAGAGAAATCTGCCAGCACTGGAAGGGTATAAACACCAAGGATGGAGATAGCTGCAATTAACATAAAATAAAACTGAGATAATCCAGGAAGCATTTGCGGATCCCAGCCAGACCCACAAGGAAACAATATGAAAAAAGCAGTTGAAGATGTCACGACGAGTGCAGGGGCAGAGATCTGAGACCGTCCTCCCTGGCTCAGCCTGGGTGCCCAGCGCCTCAGATGATCACTGATGCCAGTGCGAGTAAAATTGGACCGGTCGTGTTCCATACCCACTTTTGCAGCAGGGTAAATGCTGCAGGGCAAGGAAAGAGCAGGCTGTGTGTGCTGTGTGTGAGGCTGTGGCTGTCAAGATGAGAAGCAGTGCAGCGTGTAAGTGCTAGTTACTGTTATTTTTATTGTGACCATGCAGCAAGTGGGGAGTCAAAACTAGCTGGAATTTGGTATATTATCCCTTCCCCCTCTTTCTGTACCACCACTACATATCATAGGAGCCGACTCCGTGGGTGCTCCGGGGCTGGAGCACCCACGGAAAAAAATTGGTGAGTGCTCAGCACCCACCGGCAGCTCCCCGCCCTGTCCCTCCCCCCTGCTCCAGCTTACCTCCGCCTCCACCGTGATCGTACCGCCGTGTCCTGCTTCTCCCCCCTCCCTCCCAGCGCTTGTGCTGCGAAACAGCTGATTCGTGGGGCAGGGAGGGACAGGGGAGAAGGGGGAACGCAGCGCACTGGGGGAAGAGGCAGGGCCAGGGCGGGGATTTGGGGAAGGGATCCAATGGGGCAGGGAGGGGCAGAGTTAGGGCAGGGACTTTGGGGATGGGGTTGGAATGGAGGCGGGGCCAGGGGCAGGGAAAGGGTGGAGTCGGGGTGGGGAAAGGGGTGGGGGCGCAGGCACTCACCGGCGCCAGAGAAAGTTGGCGCCTATGCTACATATTATTATTTGTGCCTAAGAACCAGGACCCCACTGTGCTAGGTGCTGTACAAACACAGAGCAAAAAGATGGTCCTAAATAATGTCACAGCTCTGGTAAATGGTATAGCAGACATGGGGGCTTTGCAGGTTGGCTTCCTGTTGGAAAAATCAGTGATGTGGAGTCTGGGTATATTCTTAGTGTAACTTATTTGTTTACACTATGTACTCTAGTCCTGGAACCGAGGTGTCACAAACAGCATGCAGGCAATCCCCTCTCAGGGATTTCAGCCCAAACCCCAATGCCTGGTTCCCAGGGATCAGCTCTGCCTCAAGAATTGTCTCTAGTTAGAAAGAGAGAGAGGGAGTAAAGTCCCTTGTGCTTGCAACAGCGCCACCCAAAGAACCTACATCACAAAACAGAAAACCATGCAGCATTTCTTCAACCACTAAAAACTTGCTTTCTGGGATGGGTCTAGAAACCTCATGCTGTGCAACAAGGGGCTAAGGAGCTGCTGTGGGCTCAGCCAGCCCTGCCCTGCCCCGCCACACCTGCAAAAGATGCACAGGCTGGAGGAGGAGTTAAAAGGCAGCAGAGCAGCTCCTTTGTGGGCAGGCCAGGGAGGAGAAAGGGCCTTTAACAGGCAGTTCCTATGAAAGGGGCAGGTAGGATCTCGCTTATCAACAGCTGCCTGAAGCTCCATCCCTGAGGAAAGGGAGGCCCTGCTGCTGTTATACCCAGAGAGGGAAGCATTTCGCTCTCTCACACAGTGACTCAGTCTATTGGGGTTAATTTCCCTTGTTCTGTTTATGGACCACCCCAGAAGGGGAGAGGCTTGAACCTGACCTGGCTGGAGGGGACAAGCTGCCCCCCCCCAAGAGGGATTGAGCTGCCATGCCACACCAGGCTGTGAAGAGGCCCCAAGTGGTGAGCTGACCCCCCCCCCTTCACACCTTCTTGCTACAGGCTGCAAACCTTGGACAACAGGCGGGTGGTAGGAAGTGGCTTGGGGAGGGCAGCCTTAAGGTGCTCTTGGGGATCAGACCCCTTTGGTAGCCCTCACAGGGCCCTGGGCTGGAGCCTGGTGGAGTGGGAGGACCCCTACCAAACCCCCACTCTGCATTTTAAAGGGCCTAACCCCTGACCAGTAGGTGATGCTCCCCATAAGTGCTGGCTGTTACACTCTCACATTAAGAGAGAGAACTTGTAAGATTGTTTTCAACACTGCCATCTGGTGACCCAGGCCCTGACAATACTTAATTCTTTACACTTCTGTAGTTCCTTTCGCCCAAGGCTAAAAAGATCCTTTTGCACCAATTTGTCTGAAAATATTATTTAGCACTGTGCAGCTGTGTTTCACCCCAGAATTGGCTGCATTTCATTGATGGACTAAGGTGATCTGAATATATGCAATCTGAAAAGTGCTTTTAGGGCTTACTTTTCCCCCCTCTCACATGGGTGTAAATCAGAACCAATTCACGTCAACAGAGTTACAATGAATTGGGAACCAATGGGAGATACTGGAAAATCAGGCCTGGAGAGTTCAAGGTTTGCAAGGCACAAATGTATGAAAAATAAAACCAAGGTCCTATACTAGGGTGATGCCAAGAGTATAAAAACTCAGATCACTGAGGGTGTTAAAGATCCCTTGTCATTTTCCCCAAAAAGTGAGAGCTAAAACTAGTCAAAACTTGTTCAGTGGTTTGTATTTTTGTCAGAAATGCCCTTTATCTCAGTATTGTAACTTTTCACCCAAAATGGGTTTTGTCTTTTTGTTTTTTTTCTGAAACATTTTCCTTTTGTTTTCTGGTTTTGAAAGAAGAAATGCTTAACAATTTTTTTTTTAATCTCTGAAATTTTTTTTCCAATCCCATCATGGGTCTAAACTGCCCACAAAACTCATTTTTAAAAATGTTTCATGTCTCAGAGATGGAAAACAAGGAACAAAAACTGTCAGTGGAAAAAATGTGAATAAAAATTCTGCCAAAAAAGGTGAAAAAATAAAGGCAAATGATTTTGAAGTTTTCAAAATGTTCCATGATTATATTTTTAATTTTTCAAGCAGTTCTAATCAGGATGTACGCTGATGTTCCAGTCAATTTTGAATTAATATCATTCTATTTGGTGTCCCGATATTCCCTCTGGAAATTCAAATAGAAAGTGCAGGGGTCCTGTATCTGTCCTGAACTGTTAAGCAGCTGCCACATGCCAACTAAGAGGTGGCTGCATTGCAACACTGGGTCAAGTCATTCCTCTGCGGTATGTGGTTCAGAATGCACTCAGGGGTCCATGCTAATCTCCTTGGGCCAAATTCTCTGCTGGCACAACTCCATTGAAATCAAGGAAGGCAGACAATAATCTAGCCTATAATTCATATCCTAGCTGCTGGTTGGATGCTTTTATTGTGTGTCTGAACTCCTGTATGAATCATTTAATGTGTTGCCTGGGTAGACTTCATTATAGTGCCTTTGATGTGCCCATCATTAAACCTAGCCCATTATTTCGATGGTGGGTGTGTTATACTTGCAAACAACCTGTTTCTCTTGTGAAATTTAGAACGCTGTCTATAAATAGATTTCTGACTTCCTCTGACGAACCCAATTCCATGCTTCCCTTGGCTGGAGAAGAGGCATGTGAATGAAGCAAACAGTGAGCTCCAGGCTTCATGCAGCATTCGATGGTTATTTCCATATTGTGCGTGTGAGCAGCGTTTTGAGTGGCAGCTGACGGTGGTGGGGTGGGAAAACATTTCGTAATGCCTTGAGAGGCAGCGTGGTCCAGTGTGTTGAGCACTGGAACGGACATAAGAGTCTCACAGTCTTAATCCTGACGCTGCCACTGTCCTACTGTATCCCCACGGGCAAGTCGCTTTTCCTGTTTGCCCTCCCATCCTTCGGCTCTCTTGTGTATTCAGACTGGAAACTCTTCAGGGCCAGGGCTGCCCCTTGTTACCTGATGGGGTCATGATGCCAGCTGGGCACTCTACGGTGTAATGTTTATAAAATGGACGCAGGATCTGAATTTTGGAGCTGTTGCATTTCCAGTGAATCCCAGTAGCTGAGGGATTTCTTTTCCCCTTCTTACTTCCTGCTGGGGCAAAAATTCAACTTGTTTTAATAATAGGGAGGAAAAGTCTTTGAAATGAACATGGAGTAAAGAATGGAACAGTCCCCAGTCTCCCGGCCCCCCCTTAGCTCGTGCAGATGAGGAGCACCTCCCACCCTATAGTGCTACACAGCAATATCGGCTAGTAACCAGTCCACCCTGCACAAACCCTCAGTCTGACTCTCGCCACACGGCTCAGAGCCACTAATGTGCTTTTTCCAGACTTGTGGCAATTAAATCTTTGCAGCGCCTGATGCCATCGCACATTCTCTCTATAGAGACAGCCGGACAGGCCACCACTCTTGGCTTCTTAGCACTCCTTAGAGTTCACCCCCACATCTGCTCTCACAAATCCAGATTCTTACGAAGGCCTTTCACTTCTTCCTCTAACATCTGCCCCTTCTTCACCTGTGCTGTTAAACCCTTGGCCTATGCCATGCTGCAATTCCTGTTCCCATGCCTGTCTCTGGCCTGCCTGGAGCTCATCCCTTGCTCTGTAGTCCATCCCAAAGCTGCGGGTTGCTGCATCTTCCTTTCCTACCACATCACTCCTCCTCGCCCATCCTCAGCACGCTTTCCCCATGTGACAAATCAGCCTCTCTCTGGGGACTGAACTGGGGGTCTCCATAGCTAACGCCGCTACAGCTTCAGTTAAAGGACTGAAGTTGATGGGAGTGCCGGGGGATCCCCCCTGACATTCAGGCCACAGAAAAGGGGACAGTTATGGTAGCATCTAGGAAACCCAATCAAGGATCGGCCCCACCGTGCTAGACGTTGTACAGAGAATGAAAAAAGACAGACCCTGTCAGACAGCATGGGCCAAACAGACAGAGTGGGATTGTGAGGGAGAGGTGACAATAAAGCCAGTCTACACTAGAGATTTCTGCCGGCATAGCTGTGTCAGTCAGGGGGTTGATGAGATGTGAGCTGTGACCGACAGAGTAAACGCAGATATACTGGCTGAGCCATGCTTTTACTGGCATAGCTTATTTTGCCCGAGGGTGGGTGGTGGAATAAGCAATACCAACGAAAGTGCAGTTTTGCCAATCTAAGCTGCATCCACACTAGGTGTGCTTTGCCTGCATAGTGTACTATTAATAGTGATTTATTATTTGTCTTGCCGTTGCGCCTTAGAGTCCTAGTTCCGGGCTGGGCCCCATTGTGCTAGGTGGTGTATGAATACAACAAACAGGGGGTCTCTGCCTGAGGGAGCTTACAATCCAAGTCCTCCAGTGCTCCTATATTGGGAAAACACTCCTAGGGCAGACATGGTGTGATGGGTTCCCCAGGGTGCAACCTGAACTGTGCAACCGCTGAGCCCTCTGTCCCTCCGTCCTGGGCTCCCTCTCACACTGTGATGCTGTTGCTAAGCCACAAACCTCTGCCAGGTACTGCCAGGTACTTACAGACATCCACAGGCAGGGACACACCCAGGTGAGTTACATGAATGATCACGCAGCCACCCAGTTCCCCTGAGCTCCCCAGCTTAGGACCCCAGAGTTGTACTGTCCTGCCCTGGTCAGAAGCCTGACCAGTATACGTTTATAACCCAGTCCACCCCTCCCTCAATGTGGAGAGGACATGCACCAGTTTTTGTTCCTGAGCAGATCAAGCAAAATACACTGTTCTAGGTAAAACATAAAACAGGTTTGTTAACTACAGAAAGATAGATGTTGAGTGATTATAAGAGGTAGGCATAAAGGATAGAGATGGTTACCAAATAAAATAAAACAAAGACACAATCCAAGTTCTATAAACTAAACAGGATTTGAATCAAGCAGTGTCCCACCCTGATAGACAGTACAAGCAGGGTACAGATCTTCCATACAAGGCTGGAACTCTCCTCCAGCCCTGGACCACCTTCCCCCTTTCAGCCTTTGTCCTCCAGATGTGCTTCCAAGTGTTGAGTTGTGGGGGGAGTGAGGCCAAGTGATGATGCCACTTCCCCTCTTTTATAGTTTCTTCCAGCCTCCTGGAAAGATCTTTGCTGGTGACACGGGGGTCCGCCCCCATTGGTCAAGCATTCTCCATTGTCTACGTGCTCTCTCTGAGAAGTCTCCATTGTATACAGTGCCTAGGATAGCGTTGTGCATGTGGATTCTCTTTAATGGGCCATCAGCGCATCTGGCTGCTCCATTGTTGTACCTAAAAGGCTGGTTGTGGCTGTTCTCAACCTCGCAACATATTTCAGGAACACACACCTAGCAAAACTTCAGAACTTCCCATACAATGACAGCACATACAATCCAACAGGAGATTAATATTCACCAGATCAAGACTTTTCAAATGATACCTCAAACGGCACGCCCTGTACAAAACCTATCCTAATTACATGACAGTGGTCAACACGGGGGCTCCAGGGTGCTGCTTACGAGTTCATTTCCTTTTTAAAAACTACATTTTGCAGAGGCCAGGGATGGCTCTGGGCATTGGTCTAAAAGCAGCTCTGCATTTTGAGCACTGAACATTGGAAGGTCGTCTCTTCTCTAGCCCTGGCTCTGTGGATAGAGCCAGTGTCTTCACAGTCAGCAAGCTCACCTCGCCCCTCGTTCTGCCATCGCTCTGTTTACTTTGCCTCAGATGTAACTGAAGAGTCCAGCCATCTCTTGCAGCTTGGGAAGAAATCGTCTGTCGTCGTTGTAAACAGGAAGCGCGTGATGAAAAGTGAGTTATTTTATTTAACTCCAGCAAAAGAAATGGCATAGAGGAGCAGCAACAAAGGGCTAATTTACTCGGCGAAGAAATGGCATTCCCCTCCTGCAGCCGCAGAACTACTGCGCCTCACAGATGTTCCGCAGTAAAAAAGCCGCTTTTCACAAAATCAAACAAAGGCCTAGCGATTCTTTTCAGGGCCTCCTGTAGGTCTAGAGCCTCTCTGCACACTTCCTCAGCCAAACGTTTAACCGCCGATTCTTTAGGGAGAGAAAAAATCCAGCCCAGCTGATGGCTGCGTACGAACTCATCAATAAAGAAGCAGAAGGGAAGAAGGAAACATCTGTTTTGGGGAACATATAGGAACTCTGTGAGGTGAACAAAGACCTGTGCATTGTGGTTGTTGTTTCCCTGGAGGGTGGGTTTTAAAGAGATGCAATTAGAGGAAATGAAAGGACGGAATAGAAACAAGTCCAACAGGGTGAAATGACTGAATCGCAACAAAGGTATTTTTATGCCTCGGGGGAAGTTTTCATCAGCATTTGTTAGTGTCCAGTGTTAAATTGCTTTACAGAGACATCTCAGTGGCTTGTTTTTTAATTCCACCTAATCTAGCTAGATATTTTAGGTACTTACACAGCCCCCATTACTGTTGTATCACAGCCCTGCACAATCTTTATTCAATATGGGGTGTAATGTCACACTCCCCCTTGGGGTGGGGGGTAACCCTGGCTGTGAGATTGTGTGTGTCAATTTCACTCTCAGGGCCCAATCTCTCGCCTACTGAAGTCAGTGGCAAAATGCCCATTGACATGAGTGAGAACAGAATTAGGCTCTTAATGTGTCGAATGGGTAACTGGGTACCTGGGTGCTAATTTGGACCCACAAACAAACACTTTTGTGAGGGCCCAACTGAGTCACCTGACTTTCTGGGTCTCAGCGTTTACACCCTCTGACATCGGGAGTAAATGTGGGGAGTCTAGGGGGATGTTTTCCAGAGGAAACTGTTGGATGATGCCCAGTCTGCACCTGCTGTAGGGGTCCGGTTTTCAAACTTTTCCCTGCAACTATGAGGGCTAAAAACATTTTTTTCATATGCAAGCTGGGATTCGGCTCTAATCACATGAATCCAGGAGCTGGAACTTTAAGAAAAGCCCCAGACATGGCAAGACGCACAAGACGTGGCAGCCCTTCTAGAGGAAAATGCACATGCTGCGGGCCCCAGCAGACGGGGTGTGTTACACCGGCTTAGATTTCCTCTGCTTAGCCTCACGCCCACTTACCCCTGCGTAACTTACAACCCCTCTCCGCATTGCCTCTGATTTGGGCTCAGTGACTAACTCAGTCAGAGGGGATGTACGCTGGTGTAACTCACACCCCACGGGGCCAGAAGGGAGCAAGGAATGTTGGAAGAAAAGCATTTTGCAGGAGGGTGTACATTGAAGGAGGCTCCCTTTCTGCTGTCTCCTCAGCATGTCAGGCTACGTCAGCTCAGATTCCTTCAGTCACCTACACGCTGGGAAGTGGGGGTGAGGGAGCCTGATTTACACCCCACCTGTGCATTGGGCTCTTTGACTCCTCTAATTTAGCTGGGGAACCACACCAAGGTGCTTAGAAGATTTAGGGCCAGATCCTTAAAGGTATTTAGGCACCTAACTCCCACGGGTTTGAGGGTCTGGGCTTTAGGATGCTCAGAAAATGGGATCGTCATCCCCTCACCCCGACACCAGATGCACACAAAATGACAGCTGTCCAGGTCTTCAGTCTTCTGCCTCATCTCGAAGACGGCACCATCAGCAGCATAGACCCCCCTGACACCACCCAGGGGCCCTGGTTCGGTGCTGACGCAGAGGGAAGAGCGCCACCTACCGAAGCACCATCGGAAAGACTGGCCCGGCGATGGGCTCTGAACGCATTAGAGAGGGGGTGAACATGGACCGACAAAGACCATGACAGATCGGAGTGGAGCGCAGCCATGCAGTCCTGAGCACGGGTTGGGTTCTAACCGCTGACTGACAGATATTTGATTTCTAGATGTGCAGTTATGGACTCACTTAAATGTTCCCCGCTTGCTGGTGTGTTCCCAAGTGATGGCTTGAGATGGGCGCACGCCAGGGATCCGAGCTCGTGCACGGACAGATCTGGGTGATGATTTCCATCACCTGCTTGCTTGCCAGGAGAATCAGAATCTTCTGAAACACACAGTAGCTAAATAGTCCAGTGCCGCCATCCTGGCCGTAACTGCTCCCCCAGCAGCGCCACCATGATGCCATTGTCTAAACAAACCACTGCCCTACTCTCAGGTTCCTCAGGGAGTCCGTCCGAAGACTCCTAATCCACATCAGTGTCCATGTAGATCTTCTTCTTAGCTCCCAAACTCCCACAACATGCTGACTAGCCAGGGGGATCTGCAGATGGAACAGGCATGAAAAGTCAAGTAGGGGTGGGAGTGTGGTTGGAGCAGTGGCTGCTGAGTTACATTCCCGGCTCACTGGGGTAGTCTTTCTTGGATGAGCTGTTTTCCCCTCTGCGGCTCAGTTTCCAAATCCATAGAGAGACTAATATTCTCCCCACTGCCAGGGAGCTGCGTCCATTGTTTGTATGAGGTCCCTGCGCCCTCTCTCCCACTTCACGTCACCTCTGGGCAATGCACGTAGTGGTGATCACTGCAACAGTGTACGATGTGTGCTCCTCCCCCCCATCCCATGCCACCCCAGCTCCACTGCCCAGGGGGAGAGGGAAGTGGGGCCATAAACCTGTGCTCACCCCTCTGTTCCTTATGGGATTTCGAGGGCTGTTGCTGGCACCAGTCTCCTTTGCTCCCTGAGTGCTGAGAGCACAAAGACTGAGATTGTGCCATACGTGCTGCGCTCTCTCAGGGAGACTGCTTTTGTTCTTTCCTGTTCAGTTGTTTCTGCTTCGACCGTCTCTACACACCCAAGCTGCACGGCTTTCACTGTACCAGCAACACTATCCATGTACATTGGCCAAACCGGACAGTCTCTACGCAAAAGAATAAATGGACACAAATCAGACGTCAAGAATGGTAACATTCAAAAATCAGTCGGAGAACACTTCAGCCTCCCTGGTCACTCAATTACAGACTCAAAGTCGCAATACTCCAACAAAAAAACTTCAAAAACAGACTCCACTGAGAAACTGCTGAATTGGAATTAATTTGCATACTGGACACCATTAAATTAGGCTTGAATAAAGGCTGGGAGTGGATGGGTCATTACACTATTTCCCCATGCTAATTTTTTCCCATACTGTTACTCACACCTTCTTGTCAACTGTTGGAAATGGGCCATCCTGATTATCACTACAAAAGTTTTTTTTCTCCTGCTGATAATAGCCCACCTTAATTGATTAGTCTCCTTATAGTTGGTATGGCAACACCCATTTGTTCATGTTCTCTGTGTATATATATCTTCCTACTGTATTTTCCACTGCATGCATCCGATGAAGTGGGTTTTAGCCCACGAAAGCTTATGCCCAAATAAATTTGTTAGTCTCTAAGGTGCCACAAGTACTCCTCGTTCTTTTTATTATCCCTTATGGGGATGCTGCGATACTCCTCTGGGCTCAACCCTGTCCCCATTGGAGGCAAGGGCAACAGGAACAGACCCTCTATGAGGGGGAAACGGATTGAAGACAGACACCACAGTGTCAGTAGGGTTGGACCAGTTGCTTGGCAAAGGGCCATGATGCAGTACAACATGGGAGCTACCCAGGCTAAAGGCTGGTCCTCTGATCCTCTGGCTCCTGCATACCAGGGTGGTAGGGATGTAGGAAACATGTTATTGATGACCCCCTAAACACCTGGCACAGCGATACCCTGCCTCCATCACCTTGGATGCGACACCTGGGCTGTGCACACTGACTTGCCTCTCACGCTGGCGTGAATCACGAGTAACCCCATGGAAGTCAATGCAGTCAAGCTGTGGTAAGCGAGGAGAGAATTAGGTGGGGCTACAGTCCTGGAAGAGACTTTTAATATCTTTCCTGGTTCGCCCTTCCCCCTCCCCCCCCACCCGCCCACCTTACCTGTCTGACCCATTTCCAGCCTCTTCAGGGCTTTTGTTTTCACTGACAGCTGTTTTACACCTTTGCTCTGGGTCCCCCCGGTGAGCGAATGTTTATTGTAACATTCCCCATGAAGGTGGGCTCAGCAGCACGCTGCCCACTCCAAGCCATGGGAGCCAGCCGATTTTACACCAGCTCTCGTCGCCTGGGTGCAGATTATCCACCTGACCCCACATCTGCAGCTTCCTCCTCCTCTTAGCATCATTTTGGGTCAGATTCTGAGAGGCACCATTGTGACATAGCTGGGTACAATCCAGACCAATGAGGAGCTGGTTCACCCCTGCCCGTAACCTGGGGGGCCCTTTGCAATGCCTTGCTGGGGCAGCCTCCAGTGTGGACTGCTCACAAACAGCCTCCAGCATGTAAGTTACTCCCAGCTCCATCTGTGTGTGCTGCAGCCAGCCAGCCAAACCTGGGCTCTTACCAGCCTTAAAGAGTCCACAGGGTGACTCCCACACACCTCCAGTCTCAGATATCCCCCAAAAGCGTATGTCCTGTGCTGCCCAGCCCTCTGCTGGACAGTGCAACTACACGGAGTCCGTTATTCCTTTAAGGGAATAATGTACACACGACTTGTTACTCCAAATGGAGTTACCCAGACACTAAAACTTGAACACACTGGATTAGATAAAACAATCAAACAAGTTCATTAACTACAAAGAGAGATTTTAAGTGAGTCCAAGTAATGAGGCATAAAAATCAGAAGTGATTACAAGAAAAAAAAAAAGATAAAACGCCTACTGGTGCCTAACGTAACAACCCATGTTAGATTTAAAGCCAAGTTCTCTCACCACATGCTTTCAGCAATCTTACTGACCAAACTCTTTAGGTCAGGATCCCTCCCCCAGAGTCCAACGGCTGCTTCCTTTGTCTCTGCAAATGCAGTGAATGTGATGGGCTGGGGGAGAGAGGGGTGTCTTGGGGTATCTGCACCTTCTTTTAATAGTCCTGTCCCCCCTTTGAGAAGCATTTCCAGCTGGGAGCGAGGCAACAGGCCATCTGGGTGGAAGGAAACTCCAGGCTGTTTCTTTGTTAAGATGTAGATTTTTGTCCTTGCCCCATTTCCTGCCAAAGAATGGCCACTTAGTAGGCAATGGCCCATCTGCCTTGTTTACACCTGGCTGAGGGGTCAGCTTGCCCTTTGTCTCTGAGGAACTGCTTTGACTACTCCCCAGACTTATGTGGAAAACGTACTTTTAGTCATGATCTCAGCTTATGTTTATAACTTCACATATAACGCAGCTACGTGCATTTTACCAGGACATTATTGATCAGCAAATTATGAGTTTTTACATAATGCCTCACAACGATGATGCCTTGTACAAACGTTATTACAATTGTGTGTCGGTTGTGAACACGGGTATATTCTATCATAACCATACTTTGGAAATACTCCCATTGACTTCAGTGGGACAACTCAAGGGCTGTGGCCATGCAACCTGCTGGTGAGTGTACGTGACAGGTCCTCGTCTGGGCCCAACGCACCAAGGATGCGAATCTGTTCCAGCCCCAGTTACTTCTCATGATGAAAAAACTGTTTACAAACCATATAGACAGAAGTCACATTGACCGTCACTTGAGCGTGGTCGCCTCTGGCGTGGGGCACAGTATCCGTAAATAATGGGATTGCAAACCAGTTTAGGACGGAAACCCTGGAGTTTGAAGTTGTCTGTTTATCCTAATTAGTAGAAAGGGCCCCGGGTGTCACTGACCAGAGGTCTTGAGCTGTCTACAATGCGCAGCAGCAGTCCAAGAAGTTGGGATGTATAAGGAACGGGATGGAGCATATTCCAATACCCTGTGTGCAGGACCCGTCACCTCAGCTCAGAAAGGATCCTGAAGAATTATAGGAGTTCAGAGAAAAAAACCCAAGGATGGTCAATGGCCTGGAAAAACTCCCATTGAAGAGAGACTGAAGAGACTGGGCAGAAAGCAGCTGAATAAGTGGGGACGTGATAAGAGTCTATAAAATTACACACACACACACACACACACACACACACACACACACACACACACACACAC
>NW_020664587.1:4582904-4631034 GCF_002925995.2 Terrapene triunguis
CACACACACACACACACACACACACACACACACACACACACACACACCAAACAAACCAACAAAACACAAGAACGTTGGCAAGGTTGCAAAGTCAAGCACTCCAAAGATAGGAAAGTCTGGATTTTAGTTGCCTTTGCAAGCATAATTCAGCCCCCTTCTGCAGATACACTCTATGCTGACATGATCACTGATTATTTTTTCCACAGGACCCTCCCTCACTCGGTGCACAGGAAGGATGTGTTCAGCCAATGAACAGCTATTCAATATTTTGTTTTCTCCCTATTGGTCAGTGTGTGGCCCAGGCCTCATTTCCTGCACACTATTCATACCCTGCTCTGGAGACAACATTGTTCATTTCCTCACAGGCTTTTCTGTCACGCCCATCACTAGAGTACCAGAGTGCTGCACAAACAATGGCTTTATGGTCCCAGCGACCCAATGAGGGGAGGGGATGGTGTAATCCTCATTTTATAGCTGGGGAACTAAGACCCAGAGACTCAGATCTCAAAGGTATTTAGGCGCCTGACTTCCATTGAAATCAGTGGGAGTTAGGAGCCGAAACACCTTGGCGGATCTGGATCAGAGAAATTAACATCAAAGGGATCCACTAATTTTGGGTGCCCAATTGGGGACACCTAGGACCTGACTTTTCGCACTATATGGCACTTCGTGAGTTGAGCGCACAGCTCCCATAGAGCTCAGTTGCAGCATCATTGCTTAGCACATCTGCAGATCACACCCCTGGGTGCATCAAACCCCGAAAATGAGCCACACACAATGAGGCCAGGTCTACACTCCAAGCACTTTGCTGGTGCAGCTACAACACTATACTACACCGGCAAAGCGCTTCTCGTATGGACACAGTTTAGCTGTACCAACGAAACAGCCCTTTTACCAGCATATCTAATTCCAGTACCCTGGAGTGAAACAAGTTTACCAGTAAAAATGTGGTTTGCCAGTGTAACTGCATCTACACAAGGGGCTTCTGCCAGCACAGCCAGGGATCATTCCTCATCACGCCCCCGAAACAGGTATGCTGGCAGAAGTCGGTAGTGTAGACGTGGCCTTAGTGGCCACTTGTGAAAAGTTTGGTTTAAGTGACCTACCCAGCATCACGTAGGAACCCTGGGGCAGAGGCAGGGGGTAGAAATCCCATTCTTCAGGGCAGCATTCAACTGCTTTAGCCATAAAGCCATCCTTTCTTTTCCTGCGGTCCCCTGCCTCATTCCCTGCACACCCTCCAACTTCTGCAACAAGCGAGGCAGGGTCCCACAGATGTCTTCTTCACTGAACAACGTGGAATCATCCCCAAAGCAGGTCCACCCTGTGCACTGAATGAGGCAGGGGTCCTGTGGAAAAAATAGTCTATGATCATGTAGTTGAAGACTCGGTCATAATGCATACACACCAGGGGTCGAATTAAGGTTGCAAAGACATCTCCTAACTTCTGAACACTTGACTTTGCAACCTTAACAATCTTCTTTTAACAAAGTTTTTTGGGTGTATAATTTCCGAGGTTTTCAAAAAAGCAAACTGAAAAAAAACACAGAAATTCCATCCGGCGGCACTGTCCAGGGCGGCTGGCCCTTGTAAAGGGAGATAGGTCTCAGCACCCCTTTGATGCAGCTGATTTGTTTCCTCAGGTGGAGAGAATGAATTGAGTCACATGACAGGCACTCATGTGATTGAACCTGGTCTTTGATGGATGTCTACACAGCATGCAGGATTCCATGACAGTGAGTCTCAGAGCCTGGGTGTATGGACACGGCCTCATGGGGCTCACGCTACAGAGCTAAAAATGGCTGTGTAGACACTCAGGCTTGGCCTCTGAAGCCCCTCCGCTTCTCTAGGTTTCAGAGCCCAAGACTCAACCCAAGCCCAAATGCATACGCAGCTATTTTTAGCATCGTAGCATGACCCCCACAAGCTCAAGTCTGTAGACCCAGGCTCTGAGACTCATAAGAACAGCCGTACTGGGTCAGGCCAAAGGTCCATCTAGCCCAGTATCCTGTCTTCTGACAGTGGCCAATGCCAGGTTCCCCAGAGGGAATGAACAGAACAGGTAATCATCAAGTCATCCATCCCCTGTCGCCTATTCCCAGCTTCTGGCAAACAGAGGCTAGGGACACTATCCCTGCCTGTCCTGGCTAATATCCATTGATGGACCAATCCTTGATGAATGTATCTAGTTCTTTTTTTAATCTTGTTATAGTCTTAGCCTTCACAACATCCTTTGGCAAAGAGTTCCACAGGTTAACAGTGCATTGTGTGAAGAAATACTTTCTTTTGTTTGTTTTTAAACCTGCTGTCCATTAATTTCATTTGGTGATCCCTAGTTCTTGTGTTAAGAGGAGTAAATAACACTTCTTTATTTACTTTCTCCACACCTGTCATGATTTTATAGACTCTATCATATCCTCCCTTAGTCGTCTCTTTTCCAAGCTAAAAAGTCCCAGTTTTATTAATCTTTCCTCATACGGAAGCTGTTCCATACCCCTTATCATTTTTGTTGCCCTTTTCTGAACCTTTTCCAATTCCAACATACCTTTTTTGCGATGGGATGACCAGATCTGCACGCAGTATTCAAGATGTGGGTGTACCATAGATTTATATAGAGGCAATACGATATTTTCTGTCTTATCTATCCCTTTCCTAAGGATTCCCAACATTCTGTTCATTTTTTTGACTGCCACTGCACATCGAGTGGCTTTTTTCAGAGAACTAGCCACAATGACTCCAAGATCTCTTTCTTGAGTGGTAACAGCTAATTTAGACCCCAGTATTTTATATGTATAGTTGGGATTATGTTTTCTAATGTGCATTACTTTGCATTTATCAACATTGAATGTCATCTGCCATTTTGTTGCCCAGTCACCCAGTTTTGTGAGATCCTTTTGTAGCTCTTCACAGTCTGTCTGGGACTTAACTATCTTGAGTAGTTTTGTATCATCTGCAAATTTTGCCACCTCACTGTTTACCCCTTTTTCCAGATCATTTATGAATATGTTCAATAGGAGTGTTCTCAGTACAGACCCCTGGGGGACACCGCTATTTACCTTTCTCCATTCTGAAAACTGACCATTTATTCCTACCCTTTGTTTCCTATCTTTTAACCAGTTACTGATCCATTAGAGGACCTTCCCTCTTATCCCATGACAATTTACTTTGCTTAAAAGCCTTGTCAAAGACTTTCTGAAAATCTAAGTACACTTGGATCACCCTTGTCCACATGCTTGTTGACCCCTTAAAGAATTCTAGTAGATTGGTGAGGCATGATTTCCCTTCACAAGAGGCATGTTGACTCTTACTCTTCCTCAACAAATCATGTTCATCTATGTGTCTTATAATTCTGTTCTTTACTATAGTTTGAACAATTTTGCCTGGTACTGACTCGCTGCTGTGGGATCCTGCTTGCTGTGTAGATGTACTTTGAGGGGCTGGGCCCTGAGGAAGGGTGTTTGGGACTGAGTAGAAGGCTCAGGTTTGTTGCTGGCAGTTTTGTTTTTCTTTTGAGGAGAAGGCGAGGAAAGCAGGCCAGGCTTTGCTTCTTCTCCAGGGCTTAAAGAGAGCAGGAAGGGACAGTGCCTCAGAGAGGAGGAGCTGGGCAGGAGACTTTTTGTGTGCGCTTTGGAACGTTATGTTCATAGAACCAGATCCCAAGAAGGGCTGTTATTGGACTTCTGAAAGCCTCTTGAGTTTATTGAGGAGCCAAGAGGGGAAACTGAGGCAGGGTGCTGAAGAGCCACTGTTGGTCATAAGGGGGCACTCAGAAGGCAGCCAACCTTGTTACAGGCATCATATTGACACCCACGTGGGTCATCAGCAGGGTTGGAAACTTTAGATCCACCACAGAAACTCCTGCCACTTCAGAGAACAATGTAACCAATAGTAGTTGTAGGTTGTCATCCTTTATGTGGACCAGCGCAAGATGGGAGTGACAAACACACTTTGCCAGGGAGTTTCACTGATATTTGCTGACAGCAGAGGAACGGTGAGACTCAGGAATTGTGGGTTCCATTCCCGGCTCTGGAGGGAAATGTGCTCTTCTGCCCGTTCCCTTACCCCCAAGCCTGTCCCTTTCTGCCCTGTCCCCTCCAATCTGCCCATGTCCTGTTTCTTCTGCACCTCATCAGCCCAGGCATATTCTCCTCACCTAGCCAGTCCCAGTCCCCAATCCTCAGGCTTCTGAGCCCAGGCCAAATCTCCTTGCCTAGCCAATCCCAGTCTCTCCCCAAACCTCAGCTCCACACAGTTTTCCTCTTCCCACGCCCGGCTCGTTCCCAGTGTATTCCCCTCACCCCTCCTGCAGGTCCAGATCTTGTCACCTCTTCATTCAAACGAGACAGATTCCTCTTGGGCCTCACTGGGAAGGCAATGAGAGCACAAAAGAGACAGTCTCCTTACTCTCACAGATCTTGGGAGACAGGCCAATCCGCACTTACGGACAGCCCCCCAACCTGAAGCAAATACTCACCAGCAACCACACACCACACAACAAAAACACTAACCCAGGAACCTATCCTTGCAACAAAGCCCATTGCCAACTCTGTCCACATATCTATTCAAGGGACACCATCATAGGACCTAATCACATCAGCCACACTATCAGAGGCTTGTTCACCAGCACATCTACCAATGTGATATATACCATCATGGGCCAGCAATGCCCCTCTGCCATGTACATTGGCCAAACCGGACAGTCTCTACGCAAAAGAATAAATGGACACAAATCAGACGTCAAGAATTATAACATTCAAAAACCAGTCGGAGTACACTTCAACCTCCCTGGTCACTCAATTACAGACCTAAAAGTCACAATTCTCCAACAAAAAACTTCAAAAACAGACTCCAACAAGAAACTGCAGAATTGGAATTAATTTGCAAACTGGACACCATTAAATTAGGCTTGACTAAAGACTGGGAGTGGATGGGTCATTACACAAAGTAAAAACTATTTCCCCGTGTTAATTTTTCCCCTACTGTTACTCACACCTTCTTGTCAACTGTTGGAAATGGGCCATCCTGATTATCACTACAAAAGTTTTTTTTCTCCTGCTGATAATAGCCCACCTTAATTGATTAGTCTCCTTACAGTTGGTATGGCAACGCCCATTTGTTCATGTTCTCTGGGTATATATATCTTCCTACTGTATTTTCCACTGCATGCATCCGATGAAGTGGGCTGTAGCCCACGAAAGCTTATGCCCAAATAAATTTGTTAGTCTCTAAGGTGCCACAAGTACTCTCATTCTTTTTACTGTACTGGCTTTGCGTATAGGATGTGTATATGTTGTGCACTACTGCCTGACCACAGGTAGGCTATGGACTTACTATTAGTGGTAGCTAATAGTGGTTGAAGCCTGTGGTTTTGGAGCTAAAGTACTTGGGCTCTAGTCCAGGCTCCTTAGGTGCCTTTGTGTGATTTACATAGTCATGATTTCTGTTGCGTAAACTATCTGGATTCTTTGCTCTGTGTGTATTTCTGTATATGCTTGAGAAGCAACGTTGTAATAGGAGTATGGATCGCAGCAGTAGCTAGACGCCCCACCTGAGATCAGGGCCCCATTGTGCTAGGCACTGTACAGACACATAAGATAAGAGAGTCCCTGCTCCAAAGGTCACACAGCAGGTCAGTGGCTGAGCAAAGAATAGAACAGGGGTTTTCCGCATCCGCGCCACTAGACAACACTGCCTCTGATAAGAAACTGGTCTTTATTTCCTGGCCCCAGCCACCTGTCCTGGGTGAGGGTTGCAAAAGTGTAATACTCCTGTCACACAGCAGGGTCAGTATCCACTGGCAGGCAGATGGAGTCCATTGTAACAAGACTTGTAGATAGGAGGAAGCGGTAGATGTGGTATATCTTGACTTTAGTAAAGCTTTTGATACTTCTCAAATGACCTTCTCATATACAAACTAGGGAAATACAACCTAGATGGAGCTACTATAAAGTGGGTACATAACTGGTTGGAAATCTGTTCCCAGAGAGTAATTATCAGTGGTTCCCAATCATGCTGGAAGGGCATAATGAGTGGGGGCCCGCAGGGATCAGTTCTGGGTCCGGTTCTGTTCAATATCTTCATCAATGATTTAGATAATGGCATAGAGAGCACACTTATAAAGTTTGCGGACGATACCAAGCTGGGAGGGGTTGCAAGTGCTTTGGAGGACACGATTATAATTCAAAAAGATCTGGACAAACTGGAGAAATGGTCTGAAGTAAATAGGATGAAATTCAAGAAGGACAAATGGAAAGTACTCCACTTAGGAAGGAACAATCAGTTGCACACATACACAATGGGAAATGACTGCCTAGGAAGGAGTACTGCAGAAAGGGACCTGTGGATCACAAGCTAAATATGCATCCACAGTGTAACCATTGGCCAGACCAGAGTTCCATGGAGTGGATGTAGTTGGCCCATGCATGGAGACCCAGCATTGTTCTAGTGCTGCCAGCCTGGCAGAGCCCACTTGCTCCAGACGTGGTTGTCCATGTATATGGTGAAGTAGACAGCTGCCAGGTAGCCCTTAAACTTCTTGGTGATGGCCCAGACCGGGCCAGGAATTCAAGTTTGAAGGAGCTGTAGCATTCGTCTTTCCATTCTGACTGTTTCAATCCCTAGCTGGGGATCACCCTCTCCTGATGTCATAGTCCAGAGCCCCCAGACCCTGATTGCTTGCTTCCATATACAGTTTGAACAGGAGGGCATAATCCAGGTAGGCCAGTATTGGTGCCTTCACCAGGGCAAACTTCAGGCATTCGAAAGCCCTCTGGCAGCCTGCCTCCCAGTTCAGAGGGTCTTTCCAGGCAGCCCCGCCCGTGGAGAGCCCTGGTAACAGGGTGTGTAGGAGCGCAGCCAGCTTGGCAAAGTCTTTTATGAAATGTCTATAGCATCCAATGAACCCAAGTACTTCTGGACAGCTCATATTGTGGTGGGCATTGGCCACGTCTCAACGACCTGCACTTTCTCTCTTTGGTCACAATCTGGCCCAGATATGCCACTTTCTCCTTCAGAAACTGGCCCTTGGAAGGTTTGATTGTCAGTCCATGTCAGGTTAGTTGGGTGAACACCACATCCAGTGTTTCAGGTGCTTCTCATGTCTTTGAGTATACGATGATGTCAACCAGGTACAGGAAGATTGTCTTGAAGTTCTCCCTTCCCCAGCAGTCACTGGAATGTCCCTGGAGCATGCGCATTAACTTGTAGAGTTCACGGGTGTGGTGAACGCCATTTTTTCCCTAGCCCTCCGGCACCATTAGTATCTGCCAATACCAGCTAGTCATGTCAATGGTGGAGAACAGGGAGGCAGATTGAAGGGCGGTCAATGCTGTGTGCCGGGGAGTGGGTATGCACCCTTATGCGTAACTTGGTTACCTTTCTGACAGTCCACACAGAAGCGGAGTTTCCCATCTTTTTTCCTGACCAGGACAAAAGAGGCTGCCCAGGGACTGAAGCCTGAAAACACCTGCCTACTTCATTTCGTTGAGTATCTTTCATTGGTTGGTAGAAAGCAGGTGGGACTGGCCAGAACCTTTCTCTGATCGGGGCCTGGTTGGTGACAATCTGGTGCCGGATGTGGGTCATGCACCCAAAGGCCTCTGGGTTCTTGGAGAAGGCAGCAGAGTGTTTCCGAATCAGCTGGATCAGACATTCCCTCTGTTCCATGGTTACCAGCGCAATGCCCAGGCCTCTCCAGGGCCTTCGCTAGCACTGCTCGGCAAGGCAATGCAGGCAGTCCCAGCGTCTGGTCTCTTTCTGGGGATCACCACATCTTCCCAGTCAACTCTGAGGACTCGTGCAATGACCGGAGAGTGGAACAACCATCTGGGTTGATGGCTGTGCTTCATTACTCTCACTGGCAACCCCCCTTTCTTCACAGACACCAGGCTGCAAGCCACTGGGCTTTGCACCACTGCCCGAGTATGGCTCCAGCTGGCAGTATAATCCTTGCCCCTTATGCCAGTCTTTGTCTTACACAGGGGAATGGTCTCACAGAGGCCGGTGTCCCAGATCTTAGCCTCTCCAATCTCACTGTGCAGGTTGGCAAAGTACTGGCAGTTCTGTCTTTCTCTAATGGCGTCTGCCACGCCCTCCTCCCCTGACGGAGTAGCCGGGGCTCAGAAGCCTGCAGCATCTCTGGCAGTTCGTAATAGCAAAGCTGCAGCAGCCTCATGCCTAAAACAACAGGGGGTAGAACATTGTTTCAATGTCACTTATAACAATCCCCTGTTGACAAGCATCCAGGAGCGCAGCTGTATGCTGGCAAGCCCGGACTCACAGAAGGGATGCTGAGCCGGTTCCCCGCAAGGAGCTGGATCCAGTTGTTGGGGGCGTTCGATAAGTCTCCTGGCCACGCGGGCCAGAGGAATGTCCTTTTCTGGATCATAAGTGTCAGGGAGCCCGCTGCAGCAGGGTCAGTCTCCTAGCAACACATTGGAGACAGTGGATCCTAGCAGGGCCTGTCTGATTGGTGGAGGGATGGAGATACAGTAGAACCGCAGAGTTACAAACACCAGGGTTACAGACTGACCACTCAGCCACACACCTCATTTGGAACCGGAAGTGCACAAGGAGGCAGCAGGAGAGACAAAAGAAAAAGCAAATCCAGTGCAGTACAGTACTGTGTTACACGGAAACAGGAGTCGCCGGGAATTAAAGATTAATCTTTAATGAAAGATTATGTCATGTGATGAATTCTCCAGGAATACATCCAACCAAAATTGGCAGCCCTAAACGTAAACTGCTAAAAAAAATAAAGGGAACGCAGCGTTTTTCTTCTGCGTAGTAACGTTTCAAAGCTGTACTAAGTCAATGTTCAATTGCAAACTTTTGAAAGAACAACCAGAACCACAAAAGCCAGAGCTCACTGGCTGCTCAGTGAGTTCCCTGCCTGGTCCTGGGCCTACTTCAGCCCCTGCCCTTCTCTATCCTTGTCACCCCAGCTCTGACCCCTGGCTCTGCTTCCTGACCCCACATCTCCGGCTCACCCCCTATCTCTGGCTCTGACCCTCGGCACTGTTCTCCACTACGACCCCAGGTGTCCCATGGTCCTGATCCTTGACTCCAGCTGGGCTCCGCTCTAATCTCCACGCAAGGCTACCCCCATGGCTCTGACCATTAGGCCTGATCACCCATATCCCAGTCATGTCCCTGACAATTTGAACAGACCCAGAGAGGAAGGCGCAGCGACGAGGGTCACCCCCGTTAAAGCCCCTCTCTTCCTGACAGAGGTAATGGACACCTGGCAGAGGCTGCAGACCCAGATTGTGGCCCTGCAGGTATAGGTCTCACTCACCTAGGGCCAAGGTCCCTTGGGAACTGAAGATTCTGCTGCCGGCCCAGTTTGACAGTGACTGGGGGAAATTTTATGGCTTCCTGAATCAGTGGCTGCTCCTGTTCATGCTACAACGCTTGTCGTTTCCCATTGGCCAGGCCGAGTGGGGCTTATTATCAGCCTGGTAACTGGGGAGGCCCTGGCCTGGGGCATCCCCCCTCCTGGAGACTTCCAGCCCCTGGCTGGGGCAGCTGAAGGAATTCATTGACGCCATGGCAGATGTTTTGTGATCACCTGAATCATACCCGCTCCACCGAGAGCGCTCTTCAGAACCTGTGCCAGGGGCGTAGGCCAGTCGCCAGGTTTGGGGCGGAATTCCAGCACCTAGCGGATGACACATGGAACAAGGCAGCACAGCACTACCATTTCTGGCCTGGCTTGAATGAAGAAAATAAGGAAAAGCTGGCATGGGTAGAGCCAGTGTCTGACCTAGACGCCCTGGTCAAGCTGTGCATCACCACTGTCAATTGCCTGGCTAAACACCAACTAGAAAGGAAGTCCAGTTTTTGACCCCCATAGGCCAACCAGATTTGACCCTGCCTTACTGATTCAGGAAGGAGCTGGCAACGAGCGTGAGACTTATGCCTATTGTGCAGGGAGCCTGCATGCTATATCCAGAGATGCCCAGTAAGACTCATTTCCTGACCCGGTTGGGAAAGCCCATTTGCCAGCTGGTACCCTGGCCATGGTTGTCCAGCGAGCCACCGTCTTCCAACTTCCTCTTCAGTTCTGACATCCTGACATATCTGACGCTGAACTGAGGTGGACTCAGGGGCATCCGACAACTTCATGGGCCGAGATTTTGCTGAGACTGATAACATTCCCACTCAGCATAACAGCCTCCCCGATTTGGTGGAATGCATTGATGGGTCCCCTCTCTCTCCTTCGGCTTGGTTACCCATCTAACAACACTGCTGACTGTGGCCACACTCCAGGGCCACCGGGAGGTTCTGCAATTTGGACTGATCTCGTCCCTCGTTTCTCCAGTATCCTCTGTATTCCTTGGCTGGTCGCCCATGACCTGCACATCCAGTGGGGATCAGGCACGGTGCACTTCGCATCAAGATTCTGCTGCTATTTATGGAGGGAGGGATAGCTCAGTGGTTTGAGCATTGGCCTGCTAAACCCAGGCAGAAAAAGACAGCTCCGTGCACCCGTGTGTTGATTACTGGGCTCTGAATAGAGTGACAGTTTGAAATCGCCACCTTTTGCCACTTACTGATGAACTTTTGAGAGACTTTGCTTGGCTAGGGTTTTTTCTAAACTGTACCTTCATGGCGCCTACAATCAGATCCGTATCAAGGAAGGCAACAAGTGGATGACAGCGTTCCATGCTCAAGTCGGACATCTTGAGTCTTTAGTTATGCCATTTGGGCTGTCTGCCAATCATTGGGCCGGGTTCTGCTCTAGGCCCTGGGCCGGGAGGGCTCCTCCTGGTGATGGAGCAGAGAGTCACTGGAGGCTATTGGTGAAGTCCCTGCGTGTCTCGGTAGGTTTCTGAGCCCAAGCAAAGAACTCTCTCATCTGTTCAGGGGGGCCGATCCAGTTGCTTAAAAATATTTTTGACTGTACCATTCTGGTCATCTGCACCTCCGTGGGGGAGGCTCCCCTGGGCCACCAGGATCCCCACCATCTGGTACCCAGGGAGGCAGTGCATGTTAAACGTGGACTCCAGCGCTGCCTGGAAAGCCGGGAAGCTGGTCTGGGGATCCCTTGTAAACTGCGGTAAGCATGGGGCCCCCATGGGGTATGCCACAGCGGAAAGGGCAGGCCGCCTGGAGGGGGCTGGGTTGGGGGAGGCTGGCCAAGGGACTGTATTATTCAAAAATGCCCTGATCCTCCAACTGCCCGTGCATCAGGCACATTCCCAAGGGTCCCTGCCTAACTCCCCAAACCTCATTGGTGACGCCACTTGTCAGGTGGCGGGTTCTCAGGGTTGAGGAAGAGGTCCCAGATCCAAACCACTGCACAAACACCAACCCATCCTTCAAGGGGAGTCTGAGTTCACCCCTGGAGCAAGTACCATGCTTAACAAGAGAGCAACGCTTGCCTCAAAGCCAGCAGTAAACCCAGGGAAGGCCCTTTCGCAGGGGTTACACAGACTCCCTTTCCCTGATACAGCCCCCAGCCCCCACATGTCTAGCTAGACACCCACACAGACTCTCTGCACAGCCCCTTGTGTCAGTCCAACAGCCCATGCCCTCTGGCTGTGGGTGCTGGATAGCAAGTCCTGCTGCGCGCTCGTAGCTGTCCCACCAGTTCCTGGCGGTGTCCCAGGAGCCCCCTCTGCAATCACCCACGCAGCAGCTGCCTGTTCGTCTAGCAGCTCCTTAGTCAAATCCTGCACCCTGGCGCTTGGGTGTGCCTGCCCCCCATGCAGCACTGTGGCTTCTTTGTTCTCTCCTCAGACTTTGTGGGTCTTGTGTCCTGTCCCATCCTGCCCCCCACCCCATCTGCTTGTTGACTCAAACCACCCAGTCGGTTGTCCAGTCTTTGTCCTTGTTTTGGAGTGACACCCCCCGCCCCGGACAACCGAATCTGGTTGACTGGGAGAAGTGCCACTCCAAAACAAGGACACAGATTGAGCTACAGATTTGGGGGGGAAGGGAGGGAAGAAAGAGGAGGGAAGAAAGGCAGGGTAAGGGGGGGAGGGGCTGTATCCAATCCCACATCATGAAGTGGCTTGGGAACCCCAGTATGTTGTCTAGCCCTACTGAGGTTGATGAGAAGGATTGTCTGTGACTGTGATCATCTCTTTGTTTTTAAAAGCGCCTAGCACCCCAGGAGAGCTACCCAGACACAAGTTCAGGTTCAGGTCATTGCCTGTTGAGTTAGTGCTGGGAAATGCGCTAAACTGCCAGCCCTGGAAATCAACAGCCTCTACTTATACATGCAACAGGTACTGCACAGGGCAATCTTCCCACATCCCGGTCCGTTCCAGTTCCCTGATCTGCTTCCATAACCCCAAAGCCTTCAGCAGAACGACCTCTATCACCTTCACGGAGGAGGGTAGGAGACCCACTAGCCCATCTAGATTGGTGGCTGCTTATATGGGGAATGGCTTTCATTCTGTGCATTTATGTAGCACATTTAGTCTGAGGATCTCAAAGTGCTTGGTAAAGGTAGGTCAGTAGCATTACCCCCATTTCACAGATGTGGAAACTGAGGCACAGAGCAGGGAAGTGACTTGTCGAAGGTTACAAAGTAAGTGAGTGGCAGAATCGACGTTCTGATTTTCTGCTCACAAACTGCTGTAAATCAGGAGTAACCCAGTTAAAGACAGTGAAGTTTTGTTGGTATAGAAAGAAGTACCCAGGAGAGGAGACTCAGGCCCATAGCAATCCAGACTCCCACACAGTGCTTAATCCAGTTCGCTAGCTACAATTAACTGGGATTGGCTTTGAACCAGCGTCCTTATGAGTCAGGGCTCTGTGGCCTCATCGTTAATTCCCTGAGCCGTGCTGTGCTCCCCCACTACAGGAATGAAGGATGGGATCTGGCTGAAAAAAACTTAAGGTCAAACACAAATGCCTGGCAACCTTAAATCGAAGTCTGCTGGCCCTCCAGTGAATGAGTGTTAAATAGCCCCATGTGAAGCTCAGCCGTTCTCACGCCTTCTCTCCAGATAATGTTACCATAGCCTCTGCTCATGTCCCAGAATCATTTCAGCACTCAGCAAGCTGGGGTTGGGTGGAAAGAGTCCACCTGGAAACATGACTTAAGTCTGAATAGCTGCTGTGCTTCGAGAGAGACCTGGCCAGGGAAAAGAGAAATAGGTACAAGTTGGACTGTCCTTCACACTTGCAAGCTAATAGGGTGCCCATGTGTCTCCCCAAAACAGGAGCCTTTTCCAAGTGTCCCCATTGTGCTTTGTCACTCCAGGCAGGCTCTGGCTATTTAAAGGCACCATTGGGCAGATGAGCTAGTGAAAAAGCTGGCTCTCTGAGGGCATGTGTGCTGCGTTTTCTGTCCCTGTCCCCCACCCTTCACCGGTCTTTTCAGACTGTATGTTATGTGGACTGTGCTCTCCTCTTTGCTTGGAAAGTGCCTGGCATGTGGTGAGTGATAGTAATAATCATAAAGGAGGCACTCCCACCAGGACTGTCACATGGTGATACCCTCCTGGTGAGCCCTGACATGCCTGAGTCCTTAGACCAGCCCTGCATGTACAGTCAAATGCACATGGTGGCAGGGAAGGAGAGGGAGGGGCTCAAAAAACTGAGAAGAGGGATGAGTGAGGCGAGGCGCCTACTCTTTCCATGCCCGTCTCCCTGATGCACACCCAAACCATGTCCTGGGCGCCCACTCGATTCCCCGCCTTGTGGCAAGTGTCCCACGGTTTCACTTTGAAAAGCTGGTCACCTTGTGCAAGCATCTAAACAGCTGTGAGCCTTCCATGCCCAGGGAGATTGTGGAAATCTTTTGGCAAGAGCGGTGGCATTTCCCTTATACTTACTTGCATTTGAAGGGACTAGATGGCTCAGGCATTTGGTAATGACACACAACCCCTTCCATCTTGCCAGGATTTTGAAGTTGGTGAGAGACCACAGGAATCCTGCATTTTCCTGTGCCTCTCTCCCCACTAATTCCAGCAACCCCCTGCTCCTGTGCTACTGTTCCTGCACTTGAACTGGTAAAAACAGTACTCCTGGAGGAATTCTGCACTACTGTGCACGCGCAGAATTCATGTGTCCTGCAGAATTTTTTTCCACCAGAAAATGTGAGGAAAAAATAATTCTGTGTGCACGCAGTGGCACAGAATTTCCCCAGGAGTAGAAGTTCATTACAGCACCCCACCCGCAGAGCCAGGTTAGGACAGACAGGGTGGGGCAAATGGGGCTGCTGAGGGGCTCACAGACTGGGGTTCAGAATGGCTAGTGGGGGGGGGAAACTGGGACACAGACTCGGGAGCTAGTGGGATGACAGTGTTGAGCCAGGGGCTGAATGGAAGTGGAGGTGCAAGGCCACATGGGGACAGGGGAGGGGGGCTGCAGGGACACATGGGGATGGGGGAGGAGGCTGCAGAGACCCAGAAGGCTGAAGGATGTTGGGACAGGGGCAGATATGCCTAACTGAATGGGAGAGGTTTGGGGTCAGCATGGGGGAGGTTCCCCAACAATCCTGCCCCTCCCCCCAAAATCCTGTTCCATACTTCTCCCACCCACACCCAACAACCCTCCAGGTTCACTCCAGGCTCCTTCCCTGTCCCTCAGCTCCTCCGTTACCCCTGACTCCCTCAAGCCTTTGCACTGTTTCTGACAGGTGCAGGAAATACAGTTCTGTATTGTCATTTAAGTGATTTACTCACCCACCAGAGCCCGAGACTGGAGTGGGAGTAACCTCTGGTAAGATTTTTAACACATGTGTAGGCTCTTTTATTGTTTTTAATAATAACAATAATAACTCTGTATTGCTTTTGCCTTAAGAAACAATATGTTGCTTAGAAAAAGCCTCTGACGAGAAAGCAAAGTGCAGCTACTGGCCTTTTAGGCAGTGTGGCTTGCTGGGGATATCATAGCGTAGGCACAAAGAACCTCAGTTAAGAAGGAGTGAGATGTGAGTCTCTGCCAAAGAGAGGTGACAGCTGGGAACCAGGACCCTAAAGTGGATGCCCTTGGTAGACCATGGAGGGGAAATACAAGTGTAGTTACTCTGAAACTATGACAGAGATAATAATGCTGAACTTCCTTGTAAAGCACTTGGAGATCTACTGATGAAAAGGGCTATGTAAGAGCTAGGAATTATTATTATTAATTATTATTATTATTATTGTATTAGCAATTTGTACTGGTTTGAGAAAGCTGATTTTTAAATTTCTAGTTATTCTTATCTAGGCCATGTCTACACTAGCACTTATGTCAGCAAAACTTTTGTCATTCAGGGGTGTGAAACACACACACACACACACACACACACCCCATAAGTTTTGTTGGCATAAGCGCTATGTCGGTGGGAGACACTCTCCCCCTGACACAGCTACCGCCGCTCGTTGGGCTGGTTTTATTATGTTGACGGGAGAGTTCTCTCCCGTCGACATAACGTGGCTACACCAGCGCTCTTACAGCGGCACAGATGTATCGGTACAGCTGTGCCGCTGTAAGCTTGCTACTGTAGACATGGCCCTAGTATAAGAAGGTATCAGGTATTATCTTCTGCCTCCCTAAATGCCCCCTGCAGTTGCAAATGCTCTTCCTTTCCTCTCCTCAGCTGTTGTGTTAAATAGCTGCTGTCTTTCGCCCCAGATGTGTCTGAATTCCAGTGATGGGTGGAGGAATCCCCATAAATAGCCCGTTTATCACCTTGCAAAGTGCTTTGGGAACTTTCCCTGTGAACGGCAGTGGGGGCAGGGGATAAGGCCTAGTGGACACTAGAAAAGTTATACTGCTATAACTATGTTGGTTACGGGTGTGATTTTTACTGGTTTACTACAGCTGTATGGTATAAATGTGCTGAACTAGAGGGTATGTCTACACTACGAAGTTGTAGACAAAACTTTTGTCTTTCATGGGTACTTAAAAAAGCCCCCCCGCGAAAGACTAAAGTTTTGCCGATGCAAGTGGCAGTGTGAATGTGGCGCTCTCCTGCCAACAAAGCTAACGCCGCTTGCGGGGCTGGAAGTATTTTGTCTGCAAAAGTGCCGACAAAGCGTTTACACACGCTGACTTTTAGCGACAAGGTTGTGTCAACACAGCCGTGTCACTAAAAGCTGCGTGGTATAGACAAGCCCTAAGTTATACTGGTATAAGCACTTTTATACTGGTGTAGCTGTATGCACACTAGGGTTTTGTTTTTGGTTTTTTTTTTTGGTCACTTCAACTATACCTGTATAGCTAAAATGGCAAAACAGTTTAGTGTAGGCAGGCAAGCCTTCGTCTTATAACAGGAGCAACTATTTTCACCATAATACTGTTATCAATAGCATTTAGGAACCATCCATGAGTACTTTTAGTGGTGTAGGTTGGAGTCACAGTTATTTTTGGCTTGAGAGAGGCAGGTTGTGTCAGAACTGGCTCTAGTTTGGCAGCCCTTCTGGTCAACCTTGCTTTAGGGTCAATGCAAGGAAAAATACTAACAAAATTATAATGATAGTACTAATTTTAATCAAAGACTTCATTTTAGAATTATTATAAATGGTTACTAGTGTTCTTTCTCATTCAACCTACAGCTGAGTGTCCTAATGTGAGTAAAAAGAACAGGAGTACTTGTGGCACCTTAGAGACTAACAAATTTATTAGAGCATAAGCTTTCGTAGGCTACAGCCCACTTCTTCGGATGTATATAGAGTGAAACATATATTGAGGAGATATATATACACACATACAGAGAGCATGAACAGGTGGGAGTTGTCTTACCAACTCTGAGAGGCCAATTAAGTAAGAGAAAAAAAATTTTTTTTGAAGTGATAATCAAGATAGCTCAGTACAGACAGTTTGATAAGAAGTGTGAGAATACTTACAAGGGGAGATAGATTCAATGTTTGTAATGGCTCAGCCATTCCCAGTCCTTATTCAATCCTGAGTTGATTGTATCTAGTTTGCATATCAATTCCAGCTCAGCAGTCTCTCGTTGGAGTCTGTTTTTGAAGTTTTTCTGTTGTAAGATAGCCACCCGCAGGTCTGTCATTGAATGGCCAGACAGGTTAAAGTGTTCTCTCACTGGTTTTTGAGTATTATGATTCCTGATGTCAGATTTGTGTCCATTAATTCTTTTGCGTAGAGACTGTCTGGTTTGGCCAATGTACATGGCAGAGGGGCATTGCTGGCACATGATGGCATATATCACATTGGTAGATGTGCAGGTGAACGAGCCCCTGATGGTATGGCTGATGTGATTAGGCCCTATGATGATGTCACTTGAATAGATATGTGGACAGAGTTGGCATCGGGCTTTGTTACAAGGATAGGTTCCTGGGTCAGTGTTTTTGTTCAGTGATGTGTAATGTGAGTAATACAGGTCACTGCTTGCCATTGTTGTTTTCAGCTGCAAATGCTGAAGTTGATTTTGTCAGGTCCTTGCAACCCACCATACCTCTCTGGCATGCAAAGAATATGTTACATCCACATCTCATACATTTACAAGGTAGATCATTCTTTCAGGAGCACTTGATTAACTTCAAAATATTTGGAGGAGGAAGAACAACATTGTCTGGTACAGTTTGGGGGAACAGAGACTTGGAACTGTCATTGCATATCCATCCATACTGCAGCGGATCAAGGGATGGTGTATCTGGATCCAAAGCACTTTTACACACACGTGCCTGAAGTTGTGCTCATTTTGTGTTTCCCATAAATGTTTCTGTTGTTGGTAGTAAGGAAGTGAGTTTGGTGTTGATGTGGTACCTTTGCCAATTTTCACTGCCCATGGTTTCTGCTGACTGACATGGTGGCACAGTTTGATTGTCGGTAGCACGCAACCATGAATTTGGTTGCCCTTTCAATGACATCAGGCATTGTTGCATTGATGTTATCCAGCAGAGAATACCCAGCTCACAGAATCCGGGGAGGGATCTGATAACTGTTTTCAAAAATGTCAAGGGCTGTTATAAAGAAGACGGTGATCAATTGTTCTTCATGTCCATTGAAGGTGGAATAAGAAGTAATGGGCTTAATCTGCAACAAGGGAGATTTAGGTCAGATATTAGGAAAAACTTTCTAACTGTAAGGGTAGTTAAGCTCTGGAATAGCCTTCCAAGGAAGGTTGTGGAATCCCCATCATTGGAGGTTTTTAAGAACTGGTTGGACAAATACCTGTCCTGATGGTTTAGGTTTACTTGGTCCTGCCAAAGTGCCAGGGACTGGACTGGATGACTTCTTGAGGTCCCTTCCAGCCCAATAGTTCTATGATTCTATGAAATACCGTTTTCCCACCCAGTTTGTTTTGCCTGGTGCATTTGACAGCATTTTGTGCAATTGATCAGTTTCACTTTTCCCCAAGTATAGTCGGTTTCTTCTGTTGATTGTGTGAGTTTTTCATCCACCAGCAGGAGTGGGGAAACATTTTTTAACAGGAAAATGAGATTGTAAAGCCACAAAAAAAATTGCAGGAGAGTCAGGGTAGGAGCAGTATCTGAACTTATCTTTAACTCTTTTTTGGAAAATTAGACAACTTCAAATTGACTGTCCCCGTTTAATGTGCACAAGCAATCACAAGAACTACAAGTCCCAGCATCCAGTGATCTATAGTAATGTCAACAACATAAACCTGGATTCAGGAAGAGCATGGCATGCTGGGATCTGTAGTCCCCACTGGCTCTATCTCTGTATTGACGCTGAGGGACACATTGCAGACAGCTGTGGGTTGTTTGGCTCAGAAATGATGGGCTTATACCTCACCTACTGAGTGTGTAGTATTAGTATGCTATACTATATATAATCCTTTATATATTTCTCTATTTTGTTATCAGTGATCTAGATTAAGACTTTTTCTTCTTTGGTATATTTCTCATTCACACCAGAGAAATGTAAGACAGGTTGTTTTGAGGGATCAGTCTGTAGGATCTTTGGGACAGAGACTGTAACTTCTTATATTGTACCTAGCACAATGGAGCTCTGATCCTGACTGGGGTTTTGGCTATGTTCAACAGAGCACAGAGAGAGTTTACAGTAGGAAGTGAAGAAAGTTTTCAGACAGTGTGTGCAAGAAGCTTAGCTCTGTAGCTGTCCTGTGGATAAATAGTAGACTTTTGCCTCTAGGTTAGGGCTTAGATACACATTGGTGAGAGGCTGGCTAGGAATTTGGTACAACATCCTCTGCTTTTCCCTATCCTACGTATCCTATTCTGGGAAGAAGCATCGTCAAAGCACATGCCTGGGAGTTAGGCGATCTGGGATCTATTCCAAGCTTTGCCACACACTTAGGCCCTGACCCTGCAAAGACATACACACATGCTTAACATTGTTCCCATGAGTAGTCTCACTGAAATAAATAGAAATGCTTAATAACAATAATAAATTATTTTGTATTGCAGTAGTAGCACCCCCACCCATGGACCTGGACTCCAGTGTGCTTGGTGCTGTACAAACACTGAACAAAAAGATGGTTCCCCGTCCCAAAAAGCTTACAATCTATGTACTCGTGGTGGTAAAGCTAAGTACATGCAAAGTCTTTGTAGGATCAGGGTCTTTGCAACTCTAATCACTTTGGCCCAGATCTGCAAATGTATTTAGGTGCTAACTTTCATTGATTTCAATTTGAGGTAGGTGCCTAAATACCTCTGAAATCTGGACCTTTCTTTCTCTGTGCCTTATGAAATAGAGATAATACTACTTATGAACAACATGGAGGTATCATGTAGCTTAATTAATTATAATTTAATTAAAATGCTTTGAGATTGCTGAATGCAGGGGACTATAGAAAGGAACTTTATAGTTTGCAGTAGTGCATACTGCAGTGTCCGCACTGTTGTTGTATAATACTTTAGATTTTTATTAAAATAAGAGCTCAGTCTTAGCGGGAGAGAATTGATATGTGTTTTTTGTGTGATATACGACACTCTGCAAACATGGATCTCTTTCAGTTGGAGACGATCAGTCTGGTTCATACATTGCCCACCCCAAGTGTTCAAAAATTGAGTCAGGACCCCCAAAAATCATGAGATTAAAAAAAGGGTTCTTTTTATTTACCTTCTGGTTCCTGAATCTTTAGGTTAGGCTCAGGTCATGTTTTCAATCTTTTCTCTACAACTATGAGGAATAGGAACTTAGTTTTTAAACGCTGAAAGCTGAGATGGTCACGTAATAACATCCTTCTTGGAGCAGGGGCTTTAAAAATCCCACACCGAAATATTGTGGGGTGTGTGTATTGGGTAGATCAACTGAGTCAAGGTGTGTGTGTGTGTAAAACCCATTTGGGGTGTGTCTAGGCTGGGACACGCAGTCAGGGTGTACAGACGGTGTCAGGGAGCCTGTTGGGGTGTGTGCATATGGCGCCGGGGCGTGTGGACTGGGTGGATGAGCACATCCGGGTGCGTGTTTCGTATTGGGTTCCTCGGCGCTAGCGTTGCACAGATACCCTCTGTCTTGCTCACGGGCATGCGGGCGGACGGACTGCCCTGGATCTGGGCTTGTGTTTCACACAGACAGACGCCCAGGAGAGCTCCTCGGGCTGCAGAGAGGGCCCATGGCCCAGTCTAGCTGAGCCCCCTCACAGGAGCTGATGCTGCCACCCAGCCCCAGCCTGGAGCAGGGACAAGGAGCCTGAGCAGCAAGCAGGGCCTGCCTAGCCATCCCATGATGCATCGCGCCGTCCCAGTCCCCAGTGGGCCGCCATGTTGTCGGAGTGAAAGGCAGGGGGAGAGGCAGCCAGCGAGAGGCCTGGGGGGGGCTGAGATCCAGCTTCATCCTACCGCTCCGCCCGTGAGTATCCGGACCGGATCTGGACTAAATTGGGCCCCACACCCCAGGGGACCAGTCGGTCGGGTCATATTGGGGTTAGGGGCTCGAGGGGGGGGTTGATGCGGCCCTGAAAGGCAGCCCCGGCCGGTCGCTGTGCCTGGGTCTCTCCTCTCGCTCTGTTCCTGTACATGTTTTGGAGTCAGAGCAAGGCCCCTATTGTTATCAAAGGAAGGAGGGAGGGGGAGTGGGGAGGTGCAGGGGCCCCCACAATGTGCCCCGAACCCCTCCACAAACTCCATTAACCCTTATTCTTGGGTCCCTGTGAAGTTGGGGCAATCCCCTGCCCTGATCCTCCTGGGGGGGGGAAGAAATCATCCTTATTTTGGGGGGTGCTGGGGGTGGTTTCAAGCTATTTTGGTTTAAAAAAATAATACCCGACTGGGGGTGGTTCTCGGCATGTAATTCATCGAGTGCATTTTAACCTGGCTGTACGGCGTCGCCGGGGGGGCGGAAGGGGGGTAGGATGGGGGGGAATTCAGTAAATGTGATAAATAGCCTCCAACCCATTCGTACCTTATACACAGTTCAGATTCCCATCAGCAGGAATTGCTGGGAAACTGTGTGTATATATGTGTGTGTGTAATGTATGTAAGATATACCTGGGATTTCTGGAGGTGCATGCATTTAATTCTCAAAAATAAAAAAGTGATCCATTTTTATTGTCCTAAGTGTCTCAGTATCCCTACGGTTTGGGTTTTATCTCTGTAATGGTTGGGATTTTTTTTTTTTGTAAGCCCTGTTGTTTTTTTGGTGAGTGTGAGACTGTAAGAGAAAGAGAAGGGTCTTTATCCTTCCAAGTGGAAGGGAATAAAACACACACAATACTTTCTGGTGTGCTATAAGTATATAGTGCTGTTCTCTCTTAGTCCTTCCTCCTCCTGTAGTATTTGTATTGGATAATTTTTAATTAAGCAGTTTTGTTTTGAAGAGAACAACATTAGAGCTTGTTCTTTACCCCAAACTGAGAGAGACTCCTGTTTTTATTTTTTTTCTGTTCAGTGCTTAATAACTTTGTTCCAAGTAGAAATTTTATTAAGCAGATCATGAGTAAGGAATTTCCTTTTATTGAGAGGGTGGGCACTTTAGCATTTGTCTTATGACGTGTTTTAATGCTGGTTTAAGAAGTTTAGTTGGTTATCAATTTACCCACTTCCTGCTATGTCTCCTTAGGTTTTAATGAAAATGTGAACTTTTACATTTTTGTAGGCCAGATGCCTCTTAAACAATGGGTAGGCAGCTTTGATTCGTAGTCTAACTTTATGGAAAAATAGAGGCCTTTACAGATTCCTAGTTTAATTTTGCAAAATACATTTCGTGTCCATTCCAATTTTTAAAATACTACTGCAAACTTTTTTTTTTTCTTTTTTTTTTTTTTTAATCAGAGTGCTTGGAGAACAGTTATTGAGTTCTGAATTTATTAGTAGTAGTTATGCTACATGCAGAATACAACTATTTTTGCAGAATACAGCTATTTTTTCTAAGGCCACCACTTCTTGAAGTTAGAATTTGTTTAGCTATGTCCCCAAAGTTACCTTGCTTACAGACAGGAAATTATATGCAGTCTAAACTATGCTATCTTATGGAAATGATAACCTAAAACATCTTGTTTACCACCATTTGTGTATGTGTAAGGGGAAAGAAACTTATGTTAATAGTAATTTCACTCTGGCAACCCCTTTTTGTAATGTCCGGTAGGAGGCTGTTTATTTCGTAAATGAATAACACTCATGGGAAACTCTTTACATAAAAAATACAGGAAGACTTTGAAAAGTAAAAGAGATCCAGTAGCTGTAAGACACTTGCAGTGATATGAGTTGCAGCTGCTGGTTAGTTAACCAGTATGTGTTGTGTAGGTGACTTAACATATTTCTGATGCTCTGTATGCTTTGAATGACAGTATTCAGCTGTCTGCTACATTTATCACAACATTTCTATTAAAAACATATCTCAGAACTAAACTTGAACTTCCCATCATGCTCCCCCCCCCTTTGCTTTCTTTCAAAATGTCTCCTGTGCCAAGTTTTCTCTTCTGACTTGGGATTGCCTTGTCCATGTTAAATGAAAGAGGAGGTTTCTGAGACTACAGACAGTTGTACAGAATGTAATAATGATATTAGATCTTGACTGGGATTTTCTAGTGTCAAGAGAATAATAATTTATAACACTTTCTCCTCTTCGGTGAGATTTGAGGGAGCAAGTGACAGCCCCTCAGATGTGGGAGAGAGAAAGCTTGATCACCCCTTAACTTCAGGAGTGATGATGGAACCTCTAAAAGGTATTTTATGTAAATATGTAGCAGGCTGAGGCAAAAGGAGGAACAGGTCACAAACATAGAAAAGGGCAGGTCCCTTCCCCCTTAAAAGCTTTAAAAATCAAGATGCTGCATTTCTCCATATTGTGTGGTGTATCACTTAGGTCATTAAGGGAAGTCCCTCAATTGGGCCACAACTGCCAAACCTTTTATTGTTACTTCTCAACTATGTGTTATTGTCTGTCATGGCCATAATAGAAAATGATGGCATATTAGTTTGTTAGAGCATTTGGAAAGTTTTGTGTAATATGGATGTTTTTAAAAGAAAAATTGAAAGGGGATCACTGCCTCTGAGTGATTAAATACCTGCTAATTTGCACTAATAACTGGGTGGGGAGGGAATGGGACTGCAGACAACAAAATTTTGTGAATAAGGAAATTAATTTGGATATCAGTGCTGCAAAGATTTATGCACATGCTTAACTTTGTGCTGTGTGTAGTCCCATTGATTTCAGTGGGGATATCCACAGTGCATAAAGTTATGCACATACACCTCTACCTCGATATAACGCTGTCCTCGGGAGCCAAAAAATCTTACCGCGTTATAGGTGAAACCGCGTTATATCGAACTTGCTTTGATCCACCGGAGTGCACAGCCCCGCCCCCTGGAGCACTGCTTTACCGCGTTATATCCGAATTCGTGTTATATCGGGTCACATTATATCGAGGTAGCGGTGTATGTGAATTTTTGAAGGATTGGGACCATGGGGTGTGTGTGTGTTTTTAAGACTGCCTCACAATGTATTTTTCCATTTATTTTGACAGGAGTTAGTTCAGTTTTAGTTCTTCATAACAATACACAGAGTACCTAAGTACTTTGCCACCATCATCATAATATGAGTTCCTTACAAGAAATTAATGATAGAAATAATCTTTCTTCTTACCTCTTCTGTAGGAGAGTTTGATTCATTTAGTTTTTTTTTTTGTTTGCTTTGTGTGTGAGTGGGTGTGTGTGTGTAGAACTTACTATAGGAAAGCTAAATAGCGTATGCTGGTAAAAGAGTATCTTGTAAAAATAATAAAGCTTTAGTAATGAGACCTCACTATAGTGCTATATTTGAGAAGTGGAATGAGACTGCCAGGTTTTGTGGTAAGATTTAAAGTGGTGTGCATAAGTGCAAAGTTACCCGTTTCTTTTATTTTTCTAGAGCAATGTAAACTACATTGTAAACTTAAGGAGAGGGGAAAAAATCCTATTACTGAAGTTTCTATATTCAGATTCCTCTAACAGATGAATAAGAGAAAAAAAAACCACTTCAAATTGGTAGGGGAAATCTAGGTGATTTTTGCGCAAAATTAAGATTTTTTGTTTGTTGCCATCTTGCACTCCACTGCAGTTATGAAGTTGTTCCTGGAAGTCACTTGTAGAATTTGACGGTTATTAAAAAGTAGTGTGATGAAAAGAGGAGATAAAGGTTCCCTTCAGAGCCTACAGAGCTGTTTGCAGGTTTGGGCCAAACTTTTCAGTCAAGATATGCTAGGGAGAGCCTTATTATGTATGTGGAAGTTGACTTCCTGCATGATGGTATGCAGTTGTGATGATAATAAATGAGGGGCAAATTCTGCTGTCAATCCATCTTTGTTAACTATTCATGTTATTTGTGAGTTTGCAGTTGGGTCACTGAGGGCAATAATTGATATGAAGTTTAGAAGTCAGAGGTCTGTTTAGCATTTTTAATGGTGCTTGAATTTCTTCTTACTTAAATACCTGATTGTATATATTTTTTAATGGGGTGGGAATTACATAAAGAAAAAAACCCACTTTACCATCAAGGTGTATAGAATCTTCTGTGGTATCACTGTCCGTGTTGGATTATTGATCTTTTTGCTTTCACAAAACAAAAAAGGCTTACCACAGCAGCATGAAATCAGTATTTCATACTCTATCAGAACATTTTGGGGATAGTGATTTATTAACTGATTAGCAATATGATTTACCCACTTATTGTCATAGTATTCAGGTCGCTGTATGGGATGGATTCTCTTTTTGCTTTGTTTGCTATGCTAGATAGTTTCTACAGTCAGAGTTTAGTTTTTTTTCTCTCCCATCAGTAGCTGAATTGAGGCTGTCGGCTGATCTAGCTCTGGAACATTCTGTTGGTGTCCCAGTCACTAAGAGGTTAGCTGCTTTTTCTTCAGGGAATCTCCCATAAATATGTGCATATATCTTACTGTCTCATGGCCAAAGCCAGCCTTAGTGTTTGCAACACAGTGCAAGTTATGTTTGGGGCATGACTAATAGCATGTGTACAAATAATATTTTAGGTTTGAATTTGAAAAACTGGCTGACTTAAGTTTTTTTTGTTTATCTAACTATTGGAAGTAATAATCTAGTAGTACTTATATGGAAATGACAAATTCTGTAGCAGAACTGCCATTAATATAGAAGTTTGTAAACATTGATGTTGTAATTTGAATTCCAATTACATTCCCAAGGTTTTTCTCCCCCAGAAGTTTTCAGTGCTCAATTTTAGAGTAGATTGAGACAAAATTTTAGTGTGCTGACCACACAAGAAATTTCACTTGCACAACTTGGTGGTCTGATTCCAAGAATAGGCAACTGTAGATATCTTAGCTGTATTGGCAGCATCCTGTTGAATTAACTGTCGTTTTGGCTGGTGTGTATTTTTAATATATTTTACTGAAATGAAGTTTGTTAAATTTAGCTTTCTGAGATATGGGTCAGACGTGACTAACAGGAAAGCATAAACATGTCCAAAGAAGTAAAGATTTTGTTCTTGATGTAGGCAGTGTGCGCTTAATCAGTTATTAAAATGATTAAACATTGAAAAACCTGTGTCTCCTTAGGTGTTGGTGGAATGAGCGTTGCGTGTGTTTTGAAGAGAAAAGCAGTGCTCTGGCAGGACTCGTTCAGCCCCCACCTGAAGCAGCACCCACAAGACACAGCTAATCCCAACATGCCTGTTGTTTTGACATCTGGAACAGGGTCCCAGACTCAGCAACAGCCAGCTGCAAATCAAGCGCTTGCAGCAGGGACACACTCCAGTCCTGTCCCTGGATCCATAGGAGTTGCAGGCCGCTCTCAGGACGACGCGATGGTGGATTACTTCTTTCAGAGGCAGCATGGTGAGCAGCTTGGGGGAGGAGGAAGTGGTGGAGGCGGCTATATTAACAGCAAACATCGCTGGCCTACTGGGGATAACATTCATGCAGAACATCAGGTAATAACAAAAAAAAGTTCAATATTTCAGACTGAATACCTGAACAAATCATGCTAGGATTGCTGCTTTAATGAACCTCCTTAAAGCTTAAGCTGGTTATTGTGTGATGTGGATGGTATCAACGAGACTTCTTTCGTTCTTTTCAGAATTGTAATGCCTCACTAGTTATAAATGAAATGTTTTCTCACTGTTGATGATGCTGAACTGGAAATCCCACTGTACTCTGTGATGGTAGTTAAAATGAATCTGTTTGCAAAATGCATCAGTCCTCTTTATTGATTTTTGTATGTGTGAACCAGTTTAGCGTTGTTTGTTGCTTCTTATCAAACCTGATGCTGTGGTTACATTATTTTTTATGTAATGGTATTACAAAACTGTGTTGTCCTTTAAAGCATGTAGGAATGGTGAAAGCTTCACACTCTAATACTGAAATGCACACAGTTCTGGTACTTGTCCGCAGCACAAGGAGAAGTGAGGGAAAGGGGGCTGGGCATGGTTAATTGAATGAGGAAGAAAGCAGTTTATAAAAAACAGTTGTTTCACCGTGTGCTAAGGGACAGAACTTTGCTTTCACATGTATTTTATGTCCTCAAGAATAATGGGATACTTCTACTGTGCATATAAATGAAGAAAGAGAAGACAGAATGTAACTGTTAACCAAAAGTATGGTTTAAATCACAGTATTATCTTATATGCTGGGGCTTAAACAAGTGCATGTAAACAAGTACTCGTTTAGCTATCTGATTGTGACATGTAGGTAACTCTTCAAGTACAGGGATGATCTAAAAAACCTGCTTCTGTTAATAAGGGAGATACAGAAACAGCATTTAGAGGTAAGCATGTTTTTTGAAGTCAGTGGTTCCCAGAAATCTCTTAAAAGCAGTAGGAACAAAGCTTCTGTGACCTCATTAAAACCTCAGCATTGCTTACATAGCATTTTGGTTTTCTGTCAAAATAGAAAAAAGTTAGTGTTTTAAATTATGATTGTTTAAATTCACTATTTAAAGGAACACAGACAATTAGTAGCATGGCCAAAATTTGACTTAATATTCCACTTGTTATAAATCGGTGTGATACCACCTCTACTCTAAAGAGCTAATTTATTTAAAAGTGAATCACCCTTTCACAAAGTTTGAAAAATAAACCAGAAATTAACCCCACCTCCCTCCAAAAAAGTGTTCTGCTTTCTCCACAGGGCTGTTTAACAAGTAAACACTATGCTGAGAATTATGCAATTTGAGTAATATCAGCACATGCATAAACAAAGAACAGCATTAATTTCGGTTCCCTAAGAAGCATAGGATGAAATCCAGAATGTGAAACAGACCTAGGAAAAAAGTTGGCAGTGTCTTTAAACTTATTTTTAAGAAATATTATGCCTAATTATTTTCCCCATGCAAATACAGTATTTAGCTAAAATGTGCTTGAAGAAAAATGATGGGTTGGACTCCTGTCTGGAATGACTGCCATTCGTTTGTTTTAAAAAAATCTTCTAACTGAAGATTTGAGTAATGTTAAAAGTTGTATTCCAGCTTTATCTGTTGAAAGATTTAACTAAATCTTTGATTTAGGTAATGTAGGTCAGAGGATGATTCGTAAAATATTTTAAAAGTTGATAAGATCTCTAAAATTGGCTGCTATTAAGTGATAATCAGTAGGCACCAAACACTGGTTAGGCATTGGTGGGGGTGGCATTGGGATATTTTGTGTGAGTGTGGCTTTGTCATTCTGAAATGCACAAATGAGCAAAATTCTCAATCCCTGCCCCCCAAAAGGAAGCAACGCCACCATAGATGGTAGAAAATTGCAGGTATAAAAAAAATTATATCCTGCGGTGTCTAGGTGTTTGCAATCTTTACTGCATTCTTTAGTAGTCTGTAAACTTTTAAGCTTGTGATTTAAAAAAAAAAAAAATACAAATTTGACCTGTTTCAACTGTTTCAAAGACTTATTACACTGTCCGCAAATATACTACTGCTGTTCTTTTGCAGAAAACTCTTGAGTTAAATAACTGCACATGTAACACCTTATTGAAAAATATGTCGCCTGAAAATCTAGTTGGGGCTGTTTTAATTTTTTTTTTTTTAGCATTTATGTGTAGGGTTTTTGTTTGGTTTTGTTTTAAATCCCTAACATGAGGATATTAAATGCAAATATAATCTGACATTAAGGCTGCCATTTAGTATCACAAAGTCAGGAAATATACAGCAGTATCAGTTTAGCGGTTTTGCAAGTATATAGCATTTTTTCTGTTTTTTCATGGTAATAGTGTAGCTTCAAATATTACTGCGGTGATGTATATGCTTTACAATACTCACCTTAACACATTTCATTTTGTTATGACCATAGCTGTTTAGTTTCTTAATATTGTGGTTTCAACTGTGCAGACTTAATGTTACGTTAACCGATTTTTGCATTCAGCATATCCTTTTTGAATTAAATGAAATTAAAGGTCAGTTTAAGGCCATCGTTATGGTATGGGACAGTGGCCTGTGTTGACTTGTTTTGCACCTTATACCCCAGTGATTTCCTGAATGTTCTAAGTTGTATGACTTTTGTCATTTCTTCTCCTCTTGGGTTCTGATCTTGTAAGATGTTCCATGTGGGTACAAGTGTCTGCCAACATGCGCCCGCAGGATCAGTGCCTTAGTCCTGTATATATCATCTTTGGTCATGGGTCACTCACTTTTAAGGAGGTGGAAGGAGAATATCTGGGTTCCAGGTTGGAGGTATTAAGTTCTCATAAGATGGTTTGCAGATGACTTGAAAAATAGGAACAGGCTGATAATGGACAGTAAAGGATTAAAAATTAGGACAGTGTTTAAACCCCAAATTTGTATTGAACAAATAAAACGCCCATCTTGTGTAGTATCTTTTCCCTCCTCTTTTGTTCTTTATGGTATCTATTTAGGGCCTGAGTCCACACCCTTAAATCTCGCTGCAGTCAATCGGAATTGAAGGGTGCTGAGCACCCTATGGATCAGGTTTTCAGATTTGTAACGTCTTTGAAGCGGGGACCATCTGGCTCAGTTTGGGCTGTATATCCATATCTGCAAGTGGTATGGGGCTTGTGCTGCAGACGCTAAAGTGGAGGGCATCAAGTGAGAAAATCAGTGGTAGCGGAAGGTCGTACAGGTTAATTATTCGTTAATACAGTTTAGCGTGAAATGTGCAGGGTTTAGGAGATTGTAGCTAAAGGTGGGAAGATTTTTATATTTTTTTTAAATGGCTGCTTCCTAATCCCTTTTCCTGTGTCTTCATGTCAACTGTTCAGACGTAACCTATTGTGAGCACTTTGGGGCTGGGAGCTCTCTCTCTCTCTCTCTCTGGCATTGAAGACACTTATGCAAATTCAATAAATAAAATTTCAGCCTGTATTACTACAATGGTTATATAACACGTGTGTTAAAGTAAATGTACAATGTGCTTGCTTTTCATTGTTTACCATGTTTTTATTTTTTCTCCTGTCTGCTGCTGCTGTTTCCTCCTTGGAATGACAGCTGTAAAGAATTCAAATGGTGGATGGCTTTGACAGGTGTAACCGAAGAACACGTTTCTGAATGCTCCAAAAGAAGCAGACAATGTCATCCTATTCCAAACAATCACCTTCAAAATGGGAGGAAAAACTGTGTCTTCGCTCAGTTGCTACATTATATGTAGTTTTTTCTAACCTTTCCTCTCTCCTCTTCAGAAAAAAGATCTGTTTTTCTGGTTAGTAAAAATTTTATCAACCAAGACTCCATTCTCATCTTGGTTAATCCGGTGCATGTGGTATATTTTATAAATCCAGTACTGCTGTTGTGTACAGATACTGACGTAACTGATTTTGAAGGATTCCTGATCTCAAATTTCCCCCCCAAGTAATGGAATGTGTCCACGCTCCTCACCCCCACTAACAGCCAAGGCTTCAGCAGCAGCAGAGAGTGTGCTGAAGGTGGAGCTGGGGATGGGACTGGCCATGGGGGAGGAGCTGGGGTTAGAGACGGAGTTGGTCTGGGGGCAGAGAGGAAGTGAGGGCAGAGCTGGGCCTGTGGGCAGAGCAGGACTGAGGGCTGAACAGGTTTGGGGGAGAAGTGAGGCTGGTGGTGGAGCTCCCTCCCCACCCCTCCCAGGGGGGCTGGCTTCAGCCCCGCTATGCGCCCCCCTCAATGTTCCTCCGTGCCCCCATAGGGGGACTCGTCTCCACAGTTTGGGGACCACTGCACTATAGGTTGATTTCCTAAAAACCTGAAGGGTCTAGACATAACTACAAAACAAGTATCTTTTTGTCTTTAAAATTTAATGGAGTCTATTTGCTGGCAAGGTCTGCCCTGCCAATATAGTTAACCCCTAAACAGGAAAAGGATGAAAGTTCAATGCGTATTCTGGGTCCGTTTACTCTTTAGGCTATCTGCCCAGATTGCTGTTGTGATGGTGGTTTTTATTATGGCACTTATCCAGAAAAAACTGAATTGAGACCAGTAACTCATTTCACACAGGTCACTAAACAGTTATCACATAGGAGTTCTGATGACTAAAAGCCTAGACTTTATTTGGTCTGATGCTGAAAGACCACGCATCTTATTACAGATCCCTGGGGCCACCAAGTCCCACTACAAAAAAGGCACTTGGCTTATAGATCTTGGAAGAGTTACCTTTAACACTTAACAAAAACTAAGAAAAGCTTGTCCCCCCTCCCCCCCCCCCCCATTGCACACAGATGTTACAGGGAAATGAGGCATTGACTATGATCTTTCCACATTTCAGTCAAGTGTCGCTGTTCCGTAAAATTCAGTGATATCCCCTTCTAAATTACAGTAAATGCAGGACTTTTTTTGTGTCCAAATTGCAGTAAATGAGTAATACGGGAGTCTGTCATGGTTTGAAGATGTGAGAACAATTTTTAGGAATTTACTTTCGTTGAGAGCATCTCTAATTAGCTAATAATCCCTGTAGTGTTCTACTGTCCCTAGTTATCTCCTCACATCTGAGGAATTATCCATACACTCAATAAGAGAAATATAGTGAGAGTGGTAGGGTGAGGATTTGAGTTCATTTCGGGTTTTGTCTCTGTGACGTGGTAGTCCTCTGAACGGGGAGCACTGAACTTCTTAATCAATACTGTACATTTAACTGGGCATAGAATCCAGTTCTTCTGACACCTCACCTCTCCCCAAATCCGCTATTTAAACCATGCGGCCTCCCTACTATGTTTCACTACCACATGAAGGGCTGAGTTTGGTTCTCGGGATGGCAAACAACATGGTCAAGGCTTGCTTAAGGAGAGGATCATCTCCTCTTTCTCTCAAACAACCTGGAAAGCCAAGCAGAGACAAGCTCCAGTGTTGCTCCAAAGGAAGTCCTGTTTAATTGTAAGGTATTTCGGCCAGAGACTCAATCTATTTTTGGAAAGCACCTAGCAGAGTTTCGGTGCTACTGCAATCCGGCCCTCATTGCCAAGGAGAGTCATTGCAGCTTGAGGCAAGAAAGAAATCCTGTGACAGCACATACAATATTCAGTTGTTTGCATATTTAATATCTGTAGCCTTATTCCATGGAATAATCTTTCAAATGAATGGAATTTCCATTTGTATTTCCATGTACTTTCATGGTAAGCACAATAGCTGGGTGTATGTTAGCAGTGAAATAGTTGCCAGTGTTACCATTTAAACTACTTGGCTGCGAAGTTAACACTGTGTTGAAATGAATGCTTGAAATCAGAATATATTATCTTCTGTAGAAAACCTTAATCTGCAGGGAGCGGCTAGTTTGTCAGGATTTGTTGATTTTCGTTTTTTGTTTGAGTCTGTAAATTTATATTGTCTCTGCTAACAAATCCATTACAAGGTACCTAGCTTTAATTCACATAGCACACCTGATCACTTGTGCAGTCTTTATGATTTCATTATATGGTACCATATTCTTTTAATCTACTTGACTCATGCTTGCCCAGGAAGAACAAAAATATGCTTTTACATCAACTGATCTTGAAGTTAAATACTCTGCACAGACTTAAGATGTGGGTTTTTTGCTTATTTTAATTTGTGGGGTGTGTGAAGGGATATGTTCTAGTAGTTCTATAAAAACTATTATTAGCTAACCAAAAACAGCAGTTTAACAAGACTGTCTGTCTTAAGTATTTCCATAACCATTAACCATCTTGGCTAAATGCCATGTAAAATGTTAGCCAGTCTGTAATTTTAATAGCATTTTGCTTCAAATGCTAATGGTAGTAGCAGTTCTAATTATGAATTCTTTAGGACAAAAATAGTAGTTAAAGCTTTTAATCCTGTCTGATACTTGTGACTTTACATTCTTTCTCTCCTGACTATTGTTATAGAAGAGGACTAAAAATAGTACAGTAATTAGTTGACGGAACAATATATTTTAACCCTGGCACCTAATTGTCATTGGCAAGCCTGTATGGGGCTTGTTTGTTTGTTACAAATTGGTAAACGTTGTCTCTAGTATTGTATATAGCATCTCATGTATGTTACAGGCAAGACAAAAAGAGATGCAAGTCAAAATCTCCTCCAGACTAACTAATAAGAGCAGTTGGCTGCTGCCTATAAACCTTAACAAAGGGTTAACTTGAAAATGTTCTTGTTTCAAAAGGTTTGTAAACCCACCTTCTTTATATCCTAAAACAGTTACCATGAACAATTCAGACCGCTCCACTGTGTGATGTTACCTTTCATTCCTGGGGATTAAAAAAGAGATTTAGTTGCATAGTTCAACAATCAGACTCAACATTTTCATATTATTTGACCTTGCTCTCGTAATACTGACAACTTTAAATTTTCAGTACACCTCTACCCCGATATAACGCGACCCGATATAACACAAATTCAGATATAACGCGGTAAAGCAGTGCTCCGGGGGGGACAGGGCGGGGCTGCGCACTCCGGTGGATCAAAGCAAGTTCGATATAACGCGGTTTCACCTATAACGCGGTAAGATTTTTTGGCTCCCGAGGACAGCGTTATATTGAGGTAGAGGTGTATATGCTACAATTTGAGAAGTGTGTATAAGTTTTTCTACTTTAAAAATTCAGCAAATTAAAAAAAAAATGTAATGTTTGAGATATCCCATATGTAAATTTCACAAGATACTTGGATAGTGTGGTGATGGTCATACAAATGCATATAGGTAAAAAGTAAGCAGTATTAGGGAGACTGTTTCTTGGAGTGAGCATCTGTGGTGTAATCACACAAGCAGAAGTAAGTGAGAAGGCCAAACTCAAGTGCCTCCAAGTCTTAAAATAAACTACTAATCATAAAAACAGAAATCAAATACTTTATCCAGCCAGACAGATAACAGAAGGACTCTTACTTTCCACACTTTACTCTTTACTTTATTACTTTCCAGGAATAAAAAATAGAAAACTGGTGCTACAGTTTATTCCAATGCTGAAGATAGACTATTTATGTAGCACCAAAAAGTGTACTTAAGACACAAGGGATGTATTCCTGGCCCCCCTGACTTCAATGGGAGTTTTGCCATTGATCGTTGTTGGGCCAGGATTTCACCTGAGGTGGTTGCCCTGATGAATCTACTGTGTCTGGTCTTGAACCTGCCAAGCAATCTGTATGAGTGAACTACCAAGCTTGTGTAAAGCCTCACTGAAATCAGTGGAACTCTCTCCATCTTTTCAAGATTGGGGCCAATATCAGCAATGATTCACGAAAGAACATATCAATTGGAGTTGTAATTCAGATTGATTGCTGTGAGCGGCCAAGTGATGCAAGGCCCTATGCTCAACTCCATGGCATTTCTCTGTTGGATGTAACAAAGAACTGGTTTATGGCAGCCATTGATGACTTCCAGCATAACAGTATCCCTATCTCTCCTCCCAATGCAGTTTAAAATCATAGAAATGTAGGGCTGGAAGGGATCTCGAGAGGCCATCCAGTCCAGCCTCCTGCACTCAGTCAAGACCAAATAAACCTCCTAGACTATTCCTGACAGGTGTTTGTCCAATCTATTCTTAAAAACCTCCAATGATGGGGCTTCTACAGCCTCCCTTGGAAGCCTATTCCAGAGTTTAACTATCCATATCGATAGAAAGTTTTTCTTAATATTTAACCTAAATCTCCCTTGCTGCGGGTTAAGTCCATTGCTACTTGGCCTACCTTCAGTGGACGTGGAGAACAATTGATCACCATCCAGTTTATAACAGCCCCTACTCTATTTGAAGATTATCAAGCCTCCCCCCCCCACTTTTCTTCCCTCAAGGCTAAACATGCTCAGTTTCTTAACCTTGCCTTACAGATCAAGTTTTCGAAACCTTCTAGGTGCCCAGTATTGGCACTAGTGCTGAGTAAAGCCTGACAATTACCTCCCAGGTCTTGCATACAACACACCTGTTAATACACCTCAGAATAAGATTGGCCTTTTTTGCAACTGCATTAGATTGTTGACTCCTATTCAATTTCTGATCCAGATCCTTTTCAGCACTACCACCACCTATCTGGTTATTCCCTATGTTATAATTGTGTGTTGGATTTTTTTCTTTCTTCCTAAGTAAAGTATTTTGCACTTGTTGAATTTCACTTTAAGACCAGTTCCCTAATTTGTCAAGGTCACTTTGGATTCTGATCCTGTCCTTAAAAGTGCTTGCAACCCCTCCCAGCTTGGTGTCATCTGCAGATTTTATAAGCATATTCTCCACTCCATTATCCAAGACACTTATGAAAATACTAATACCAGATCCCGGACTGACACCTGAGGGGCTACACTAGATGCGCCCTCCCAGTGAAACTGCTCTTTGCGTGTGGTCTTTCAACCATCATGCACCCACTTTATAGTAATTCACCTGGACCACATTTCCCTAGTTTGCTTATGACACTGTCATGTGGGTTTGTGTCAAAAGCCTTAATACAATTGAAATATTACAGCTATTGTTTCCCCCCCCCCCCCCCCCCCCCCTCCACAAGGCCAGTAACCCTCTCAAAGAAGGAAATTAGGTTGGTTTGTCATGATTTGTTCTTGGCAAATCTATGCTGTCTATTCCTTAACCCTGTTATCCTCTAAGTGATTATTCAATAACTTGTTCCAGTATTTTCCAGGTACTAAAGTTAGGCTGATTGGTCTATAATTCCCTGGTCCTCTTTGTTTCCCTTGTTAAAGATAGGTACTATGTTTATCCTTCTCCAGTCTTCTGGGACTTCACTTGCCCTGCATGAGTTCTCAAAGATAATAGCTGACAGTTCTGAGATTGCTTCAACTAGTTCCTTAATTACTCTAGGACAGATTTCATCAGGCCCTGCTGACTTGAATAAATGTAACTTATCTAAATATTCTTTAACCTGTCCTTTCCCTATTTTTGGCTTGTGTTCCTTCCCTCTTGTTTATTTATTGTGTGGCATATCTGGTCACTTTTTTAGTGGAGACTGAAGCAAAATAGTTATTAAAGACCTCAGCCTTCTTGAGGTCATCAGTTATTAGCTCTCCTTCCCTGCTAAGTAGAGGACCTACGCTTTCCTTAGTCTTTCTTTTGTGCCTAATGTATTTAAAGAATCGCGTATTATTGCCTTTTATTTCCCTTGCTAGGTATAACTCATTTTTTGCCTTTATCCTTTCAGTTTTTTGTTTCTACGTACTTGTGCTATACTTTTGTACTCTTCCTTAGCAATTCATCCACGTTTACACTTTTTTGTAGGATTTTTTTTTGATTTTCAGGTCATTAAAGAGCTCCTGAGGGAGTTATATTGGCATCTTTCGCATCGTTATAGTTTGCATTTATTCCTTTAGTTCTGTTTTCTTGAGAAACTGCAAATTGACACCCCGAATGACTTTTCACTCTAGCAGAAAGAAGGTAAATAAGAATGGTGGGAGGAAGGGGAAAGAAGGGAATGGGGGTGCACACAAAGTACCATGGAGGGGGATTCAGACAGTACCCCTATTGGGGAGTTTGCAGGAAGTCCCTGAAATAGAGGGGGATAGGAGGGTCTTGGCTTACAGCAACTACACAGTGAGACCCTCTAGTTTAGATGATCCTTGGATGCTCTGTTTAACACAACATCAGTTAGTGGAAATAGATGACAGTTTAAGTCCCGTTCAGACATCCTTACCACTAGTAAATGCAGAAATTTGTTCTGTCATTTAATATCCTCCACCACCAAAGAAAAAACAAACCCTGAAGCTCCCCAGTGCTAATAGGAAAAGAATAATACATAAAATTCTTCAAGAAGATCTAATATTTATTTATGAAGCAAAATGTCTGTACTAGGACTTCCAGGAAAGAAAAAAATTCTTTAACTCTCAAGGTGTGTGTGTGTGTTTTTTTTTTTTATTTTTTTCTTTTTTTTTTTTAGGTACCCCCGCCCCCCCCAAACAAATAAATAAATAAAAGTGTAAGGTCCACTCCTAGTCATTTGGAAATGCAAAAGTGGCTAGCGATGTGTCTGGCATGATGGAAACATTCCTGTTGTGAAGGGAGAAGTTCATCAAATGCGGCCTGAGGGAGTTTGGATGAAGTTAGACTTTCTGGTGGTTTTACCACTTGCCTGTCTGGGAGAAAATAAATCCTACATAAATTGCAATTCTTTAAGGTTTAATACGGTCTTTAATATCTTAAAAGACACTTAAGGATCACATGTCTTCGTAAATGAGACTTGGTATCATACTGCACTACTTTTAAATGAAATTCATATGAAGAGACTGTAGCATCCAAATTTTCTCAATGCAACATGCAAAGTTTACATCAACTGGCTAGCCATTGACATTAAAATGTACTTTAAATTAGCATTCAAGTTCCTTGCTAATGGTCACGATATTGATGAAAACTGACTTATTCTGAGATACCAGAAACATGGGAGCCTGACATCAGAAACTAAAACGTATTTGCTGCTGCTTTCACATTGGTTTTACAAGAAGTTATGTGAAGCCACTGTTGAGAGTGATTAGAAAGACAACTTGTGGCCCTGTTTACGTACGTATTTAACCTTCTGGCTTTTGATTTACTGACAACAGTATCATTAAGGACCATGGTCCTTGTCTTTGCTAGAGAATTTCTCTATGGGACTGTACAGGGTGAAGTACTGACAGTACAGTCCACGTTAGCCATGATGTTTCAGGTGCACTTTGTTTGCATTTTTTCCTTTATGCATGCTAGTGCCTATACTACATCATTGTAGAATGACTGTGTTCTGAGTGCCTTTCCCACAGTTCGTAGCACAACTCAATGAAACAGTGGCTTGTGGTAGATTTCAGAAGGCCTTATGTGATCCATCAGGGGTACAAGAGAACTGTGGGAGAAGAGGCCATATTCCTCAGGGAAGTGTCCCCAAGTTCCCTGTTGCCAGCTCCATTTCTAGTCCTTTCCCCAAAATGGAGTTCAGTATGCCTGGTTCTTGTTCCTTAACAGGAAAGGCTTCTGGAATGTTTCAAAAAGTTGTCATGAGTTGACTAATGAAGGATGGTAAGATTGCTGGTGTGCTAAGACTGCTACCTATCCTGCCGACCAATATAATCTCATTGTTTTCTTGTACTCCTCGTGTGTATACATCTGTTTTCTGCTGTCTAACAGAGCAGCTCTTTGCGGGCAGGGACTGTCTTTTTGCTCTATTTGTACAGCACCAGACGGGTCCTAGTCCATGACAGACTCCTAGATCCTATAGTAGTATAAATGATATTTCTGCATTAAGTGCAAAGAGCCAGAGACTGGAAAGAGTGGTTCATGTGAGTTTGTGATGCAGTAGTTGTGCACCCACCATCTGGATAGATGGCAGTGTGCTGTTTGTACAGTTAATTGTTAGTGGGTGGATCTTGCTTTTGGGTCCTACCACAATCCCATACAGGTATATTAAAGTTATGTTCAGGACCAGTAATGGCTGTATAACTTCAGGCTAAGGAAGGTTCTGTGTCTCTGGTGTGCTGCCATTGAAGTGCCAGACCATCGTGATGAGCTTCCTTCAACTTGAAAAAGCAAGTTGCAATTGCCTTCTGTAAACTGGCTACCTTAGATCATTACTGGTTAGTGGGGTACTGGTTTGGGATTCGGAAATCCACCATGATTGCTCTTGTTGTGGAAGTCTGCAGGGCAATATAGAGAATATAGGCATGGGTTCATGGTGGCCAATGAAACAGAGGTAATTAGGAAATTTAAGTACTTGAGTTTCCTGAATTCTGCAGTAACTATAGAACCCATTTGCCCATTCTGTCTTCTTTTCTCCCCCTATCCCCCCCCCCCCCCCCAAAAAAAAAAAACCCAAGTCAGGGCATATTTACTGAAACTTGGAAAGACATAAATTCAGTTATGCCCTCAGCAGGTACAGAATAATGTTGTTCATTCCAGAGACTGAAAATAAGATGGAGATGTTTGACCCACAGTGATTTCTTCAGAGACTAATATGTCTTTTATCTGCCTTCATTTTTTATGACGTGAAAGTAGACTTAACATTTTCAATTAACAGTGGACATTCAAGGCAGCTGGACTGGTGTCAACCTATGAAAAGCTGGACAAGCGAGTAGCTATGCTTGAAGCTCTTAGAACAGCCAGCAGAGCTTAGAGCAGATAAATGCTCTGGGCACATGCTTTCAAAGTGATGGCCAGGAACTTTGTGCAGAGCAGTGAAGTGACTGGAATTCAGAGAATATGGGGTGATGTATCGTATCTTGGTTTATTTGTATGTATTAAAACTATTCTTAATTCATAATGATACTTTGCCTTTGTGGAAGTTGGTAGAGAATTATATAATTCAAGCATTGTGTTTTTTGGGCAGGGTTATGTATTGGATGGTGTTAAGAAGGATTAATGTGAAAGGAACAGTTTCCTTGGAGGAGTGAATGATGTGCAAAATACTCAGCCCTTGTTTTCAAGAATAAACTTTATTATATACAAACGCTGGCAGGCCTATTTGCATTATCAGAAGGAATGTATCATGTAGAAGAGAGTGTAAGCAATATATTATCATACAAGTGCATGAAATTAATCTCATTAGGATACCCATTTTCCTCTTGCGAAGGGGTGGAGTGCCTGAGGAAAAGTGAGGGAGCTGAAGATTTGGGGCAACTGTAATAACTATTATTATACTGGCTGAAGGTAAGGGGCCAGTTGCAAGGTCAAAGCAGCAGTCAGTTTTTCTTTGTCTTTAATTACTCATTTAAAAACTCCCCCTGCAACTGTCACATGTTCTCCTAACTTATCTCTGCACCATTTGTATTTTCAGGTACAGTGGAACCTCAGAATTATGAACACCTAGGGAATGGAGGTTGTTCGTAACTCTGAACAAAACGTTCTGGTTGTTCTTTCAAAAGTTTACAACTGAACATTGACTTGATACAGCTTTGAAACTTCATTGTGCAGAAGAAAAATGCTACTTTTTAACCATCTTAATTTAAATGAAACAAGCACAGAAACAATTTCCTTACCATACCGAATTTTTTAAACTTTCTTTTTTTTTTTTTTTAGTTTACATTTAACACAGTAATATATTGTATTTGCTTTTTCTTTTCTCTCTGCTGCTGCCTGATTGTGTACTTTCAGTTCCAAATGAAGTGTACGATTGACCGGTCAATTTGTAACGCTTGTGTCCATAACTCTGAGGTTCTACTGTAAGTTAGAAGGCCCTCATCACTGTAGTATCCGAGTGCTGCAGAATCACTTTTGTCCTCCTGTCTGTGCTGGTCTTGCCTTTCTGCATTTTTCAGAATTCTTCTTCTGCCTTTCAGTGGTGATCCTTTTATTTTATGCACCTCCGACTCCTAATTCAATCCCTCTCTATTCATTTCTGTGCAGTTCCATGAATAGATCTCCTTTGCTCCTCCTCTTCCTGGATAGCCGTCTTTATCAGGTGTTCCATCTTTGTGGGTTTGCTCCACCTCCCCTCGTCTGAGATATCGATAGTGGAGTAGATAATTTTTTGGGAGTAGGGAGAGGGACACAACCTATGGTTATTAACTAACTATTATTTTAATACCCCATTCAAGTTGCAACTTCCATTTCAGATTCCAATGCCTTAGGAGCCGCTTTCTTTTCGGGATGGAAATGTAAAGGACCGATCACTAGCCTTCGTGCACAGCTCTTACAAACATGAGGTGTGGTGGGGGTGCTGATTTAATGCCATAAAAGTGGGGAAGTATCATGGAGGATCATCTGGTGATAGTCATGGAACATGGAGTAATACAGGCTACTTCATTATAGGCCAACTGGGAAACGTCTCTGGAGGGTTCTGTTTGAAGGGAACTGTTTGAGAGAGTGTGAGGAAGGGCTGATAAATCTGTATTAGATATTTGTATAACGATATTGGAGGACTGATTGTGTGAGCTTCTGTGGGTGTAACTTGCCTTGCCCAAAAACTAATTGTAAGGCAGGAGGACTTGATCTATTAAATGTTTTCAGACATAACCGTTCAGGATTGGGGAAAAATAGGGGTTAGAATTAGGGATTGTAAAATATTAAACGGTTAACTTGCAAATATTAGTCTTACTGTTAATCCGTCCTAACCGTTAACTCCCTGTGCGCCGGCTGGAACAGCCCTGGCCCCTCTCGCTTTAATCAGTTAACCAGTTAAATGATATCATTTTAATTGTTTAAACGGTTATCTTTTTAAACGATATTTACATCCCTAGTTAGAACTAATAGTCATTTTCACTCCTCAACTCATGGCCGGTGATAGCAGAGAGATAATAGCAACATGCTACTGAAGTGCCATGGTCCAGCATATGGACTGACTCAGTCATGAAAGAAAAGTGTGTGTGCCATACTGAACAGTGTATACTTTTATTGCAGAAAGTTATCCTATATTTAGACTTGCAGTTTGTTACTCTTTTGCATTCCTCCTCCCCTTGTCCTCCACTAAGTGCAAGTCCAGCCACATTGTGTGGGCCAACTAGCCACAGTAAATGCCAAGCCAGGCACTTCTACCTTGACTAGGAATAACAGCCCTTGTAACCAAGATAGGGGACTGTAGGGAATGTCAGGATTTTGAAATTCTAGAGTAACTCTCCTGGAAGTATGAGGATGAGCCGTTACCGCTGTTGCTTGTGCCATGGAGGCAGGGAGTTTGGGGAATGGTGGAGGTCAGTAGAATAGGAACTTGTGGCATAGAGGGAGAGGTGAAGATTTCCACCCTCATGAGGTTCCATCTGCCATTTTATAAACACTAATGGAATTTGTAAAAACTCTGAAATCTCGTTGCCCTGTTCCTGAGCCTGCAAATTCTGCCCTAGTTGGTACATATTAAAATCAAAGGCTACAGATAGGTAGGCTTGTCAGAATTCAGTTTAAATTGGTAGCTGTCAGTGAACATGAATTTCAGCTGATACACTGAAATTGATGGAAAAAATACCCATTGGTAACTACCTGCACCTTGCACCTGCCAGGATTGGCTGTCACTGTCCCCGCTGCTGTGCAGGGAGCCATCTGCAGCTCCGCTGTCACGGCCCTGCTCACTCACCAGTCAGGATTGCAGGGACTGACCCTGGATAAGAACTGTTCAGCAGCAGGGTGGCCTCCCCCATGACCAGGGGCTTGCCCTCTTCCAGGCAGCCTGGACTGGGGGGGGGGTCTCTGCTTTGCCAGCCCAGGTCCGCAGCCTCCCACAGACCTGACTCTCAGGTGTCTTGGGCCCTTGCAGTCCCACTGTCGGTGCTGTCCTACCTCTAACCCCAACCCTTCTCCCCTTAATTTCCCACAACTGTAAAAATAAAAATTGTTAAAAATTGAAAAAAAAACTGAAAAATCAAAGTTGTTGAAATTGCAAAAAAATAAAAATCAAAATCTGCCAAGACTCGTATAGGCTATAGAGAAAGGCTCCTTCGTGCTCCATTTCTTCTGAACTCCCCAGCTTGGCTGCTGTTTCCACTGCCCTGGCCCCCACCACACCTTCAATAAGACATCTTGCACATTGTATTGGGAATCTGGTCCAGCTTGTTGGTTCCTTGGCCTGCATGGCTTCTACAATCAGTTTTTCCTTCTACCTCAGGATTAAGCCAAGAGGTGCTTCCATGCTATCTAATAGTACCTCAGGCTTGTGGAAGGGTGAGTCCAAGGGATTTGGTGCATTTCCTCATGTAATCAGGAAGTTTTACGCTTGGAACTGCATCTTGAGTCATGTATCTTTATGTGAAATATGTTTGCTACCTGTGGAGATGCCACTCCAGTTGCCTAACATAGACTGAGTGAAATATTGCTATGACAGATTTAGCTGGCCCTGGACCATCATCCTTTCCCAGATCTATACCAGTCCTGCCTACATGTCTGCCTCTGACCAGCTGGCAATTTGATTATATAATGGTCTCCATTGAGCTGGGTGGTGTGACAAATTTATTGACCAGAGATGGTAGGAAAAGATGATGGTCACGGTGAAAATAGCTCTCAACTGAGCTCCATGGCACATGTAATGCTGTTTTTACAGGTATGCCTTCTGGCCAACTTGAACCCTGTGCAGTGGAAGTGTGAAAATAGATCAGAAAGACCACCTGAGCAGTGAGTGACCTATGCACTGAGAGACATTCATGGCAGAACTATATCGCCCGTGATCTCAGCTTACACTGAGACTGCATATGTGGAGATTGGAATGGTTCTCTTGGACCACTTGGTAGTTAATCATGTTTGAAGCAAATGTAATTCAAACAGTGGCTGTAGTACTGGTGCACCATTATGAGCACTTTTCTGTGTACACCCCAATTGTGTTACTGGCTTAAGTATAAGGTGGCTAACTTGCCAAATTTCTCTAATCTAGACAAGGCTGTGATGGCTTCCACTGCCGTGCTTAAAGTTTGTTAACTTAGTTAAACTTTGTAAACTTCTCCACAGATATCCCTCCCTCCAACCTTTCTGCCTTGAAAGTTTTGTGTAGTAGTTAAACTTGACCATAAAAGCAAGTGGAAGCTATTTAGGGCTTTTGCCAAGTAAAAAGATGTCTTTATTTTGTTTGCATTTGTCTGTAGTGTACTTCTGATGCCTTCCAGTTAATTCACATAATAAACCTTAAGATACCTTTTTGTTCAAATTGAAAAGGTAGCTGGATGGACTTTAGAGTAGCTGACATTTTCTGCTGCCGTTGGAAGTGATAAGGCAGCACAGCTTTGAAGAGAAATAAGGTGGCATGGGTTTTAGATCTTTGCAGATGTTTGCAGGTCACTTGTCTTCCATTGAGCAGAGGAGATGACTTCACCACAGGACAGCATGATGGGGCAGCCTTTTTTCCTGAGAGGAGAGATACTAGTGCACAGTTAGAAAGCAGTACAACTAAGCCAGGTCTAAGACAACATCATGGAGTGTGTTCAGCTGTTATGATTATTGTGCTGTTATTTGTGTGTTAAGTCAAGAGGAAATGAGTTCTTTCAGTTTCAACATCAACAGTATAATGTTAAAGTATTGTAGCATGATTTGGGTGAAGACAAACAGTACTTGTTGAATGAGAAAACAGATTTGCCTTGTTTAGCACTGGGGGAAGCTACCTCTAATTACCAGGTAATAGCACTTAACTGGTAAATTACAGTGACTTCCTGTGGAAGTTGACAAGTCTTCAATTTTTAGGCCCTGATGACATTTTGAAAAATTTGCCCTCGTTTTGTGTCATGGATAATTGCACCCGTGCAAAGCTGAGTTTACACTGGTGTGGCTTATTACTGAAGTATGTCATACGGGTATATGCTAGGGGTTTGTAGTGCTCTACCTACATTGACATACGGGTATAATCAAACCGGTGCATGTTTTTTGTATTATCTCCAAGGCTGTTGACAGCAGTTTGTTGTTAGCATTTTTCTAGTAAAAATTAAATCATTTACCAATGTTAACGTTTTACTTGAAAGGTGACCTACATTAGAAATTAAGATCTTCCCTACCCTGGAAGACTCTGTGGAAGACTAATAGGATAATGACATTATAATCACTAAGGAAGTGAGACTTGATTGAGAGAGGTTTTTCTTTTTGAGTGCTAGTCCCTATGTGTGTTCCTCTGTGGAGTACCTATGTACTCCTTGCCCCCAGAGCTGAGGAATTTTGCAAGCAGTGTCCATTGGTCCACATGTGCCCTCTGGCTCACTTCGTGCCTCTGACCATGGAGATAGAGGGTGGGGCGGACTGATGGCCTCTCCAGTTCCTTATTACCACCACATGGTCTGGATTGGAACCTCTAGTCTCTGAAGCTTCAGCTTTCTTCTGTATCAGTGAAAATATATTTAGATATCTGTAAATAGTTTTTATATTCTTGAGTTCTAAAGTTTTTATCTAATAGTTTGTGTTATGTAGTTAGTCTCCCCCACCGGGGGAGCACCCCCTAACCCCCGTACTCCATTTAGGTACTGGACTCTGGGCTTCAAAATTTGTGCTTTCTGCCCGCGATCCTTCTTGGTCAACAATGACCACCAATGTTGCTTGTACTGCCTTGGGGAAGCCCACATCACGGCAAGATCCAGTATCTGCTCTTCATTCCCTAGCTGTACCTGGGAAGGGCAAGAACTTCACCTTAGGAAGCACCTAATGGAAAAGGCCATGAGGCCGTGGTCGGACCCAGGCTAGGGGACCTCACCGTACATCAACCTGACTTAGCAGTGAGGTCTGAATCAGGAGTGAAGGTGTCTACCCCCACAGATCCCTGTGTGGGGTCTTGTCAGGAGAGCAAGTTACGTCTTCCTCCAAATCCCCTTTGAAGAAGCCGGATCCAGCCCTGCCTAAATTGAGCCCTAGCTCAGCCTAAGAGAACGTAGTACATCCTAAGGGCATGTCTACACTACAGAATTAAGTTGACTTAAGTTATGTCGACGTACAGCCAGTGCAGTAATTAAATCAGTGATGTATATCCATGCTAGCTCCTTCTGTCGGCAGTGCGCATCCTCACCATGAGCACTTGCACTGGCTGTCAGTGTGGGTCACTGACAGCTAGTATGGGTAAACAACACTGATTTAATTACTGCGGTGGCTGTATATTGATATAACTTAAGTTGACTTAATTTTCTACACTGACGCTGCGTCAACCTAACTACCTAAGTGCTATGCCTCTTGCGGAGGTGGAGTTAAGTTGGTGTAATGGGCGACTTACGTTGGTGGGAGCAGCATTGAGGCGCAAAGAGTTAGGTCGATGCTTACGTTGACCTGAGACTCTAGTGCAGACCAGGCCTAGGCATGATAGAAAAGTCGACAAGTCTAGGGCTCCATTGGCACCAGATTGTGATCCAGCAGTACCAGTGCTTCTGCTACTCCCCAAGCACAACCCCTGGGATCTGTCATCACTGACAAAGACCAGTTGCCAAGGGCATCGGTCACCCACAGTTCCATCTTTGTCTTCAGTGGCACAGTTTGGGGAGACAGGATGCCTCTCATTCTGAGAAGACCAGGACCTATGCTCCTTCTGAGGATGCCTTCGCTCTCCCTGACCCAAAGTCTCCCACTGCTTTGAGTTCCTCCTTTTTGAGAGAGGTTATTACTCCACCAGGGAGTCAGCCTTTGGAAGGAGTTTGTCTCCTATTCCATCTTTGAGCTCTGATTTCCCTCCAGTAAGTGCAGTTAGCACCATCGTTGCAACTGGAATCCGTTTTCTCATCACGTGGAGATTTTGAACCACCCAGTGAACTGTTATGCTCTCCTCCTCCAAGACACACCTTCTCAGTCAGAAGACTTGGGCTAGCTTGAAACCAACCTCCACCTCATCATCTGCCTCAGAACTGTTGATACCCCATGCCTCGGGGACCACTGCAGCTGCCATTCAACCCATCTTATTGGCCATACTGATGGCCAGGGGACCAGTTCCATTCTGCAGAGTCAATCTGGTCTGCTAGGGAATCACCCCTTCCCTTCTCTTCCCTTTGAGGGGCAACCAGAATTGCCCCCAAATTCTAGAGAGGAAGAGGCGTATGCCCCAGTCTGGTGGTTTCACCAGATGCAGCAAGATTGCCGTCTCCATCACCAGATGAGGTGGTGACTCTGATATCTCCATTCTCCCCTGCTGACTATAATGCATTCCAGAAAATCCTTTGCAGAATTGCAGGGAAGCTGCAGATGCCTCTTGAGGATTGTCAGTACAAGCTCCTGGACATCCTTCAGTTCTCCAGCTCTAGTAGAATAGTGCTCCTGGTTCAAGAAGCTATTCTAGAGCCAACTAGAATGGTTTGGCATACCCCAGCTACCTGAGAAATGGTATTATGTCCCAGCCAGGAGCATTTCTGTTCTCTCACCCTGCTCCTAATTCTTTAGTGGTCCAAGCTGCTGCAGAGGGATCTCGTCAGCAACGCTCTCGATCTACCTGTCTTGACAAGGAGGGCACGCATCTCGACTTAATGGGAAGGAAGATCTTTTAATCTTCTAGCCTCCAGTTCAGGATAGCCAGTAATGCTTGGTAACTGGCTAAGTACTACTTCCTGAACTCTTTGAAATTTGTCTTTACTGACAGTCTCCCGCAGCAGGACAGAACTCTTTTCCAGGCTTTCATAGAGGAAGGCAAAATGGTTGCCAGGACCACTCTCCAATCAGCAGTAGATGAGACTGATACATTTTCGAGGGCAATGGCTACTGCTGTCATGATGTGCAGGGAGTCATGGCTCCATGCTTTGGGGTTTCCTAAGGAGGTCCACAACACTATTGAAGACCTTTCCTTCAATGAGACTTACTCATCTATCTTTTGATTAAATAGGTATCTATGCACTTTAGAGGTCTCCTGGGTCACCCTTAATTCTGTGGGAATATTTACACCTGCCCCAAATAGAAAATTCCATCAGCAACAATACGAACCTAGACCAATAGCTCAATGGTTCTTCCACCAGAGACCTTATGAGCCACCCCACAAAAGGCAGAGAGCACAAAAGACCTACTTCCCCACCCCTTCTGCAATGGTTCCTCCTTCCAGTCCCAGCCCTTGACTAACCATTCTTTTTGATTGGAGTTCAAGAACTTGCAAACCAGTGACTCCAACACCTCCTGACTCCCACGAACCTTTTGGTGGTTGTCTTGTACGCTTTTTCAGCACCTGGAATGCAATAACAAGACAAATGGGTGTTCAGCGTCGTCCATTTGGGCTATATGATAGTTTGCATCCCTACCCCATCCATAATCCCCTTCTCAAACAAGATGTGGAATATTTCTAACAGCAAGAAGCCATAGAGTGGGTTCCTCTTCAGTACCAAAGGAGGTGTTTTTACTCGACATATTTCCTAGTCCCCGTTCTTGATTTCTGCCATCTCAACTACTTTATTTGTAAACCCAAGATTTGCATTGTCTCGTTAGCATCTATAATTCCATTCCTGGAAAAAGACCTTGTTTAGAGCTCTCAACATAGAATCATAGAATATCAGGGTTGGAAGGGACCTCAGGAGGTCATCTAGTCCAACCCCCTGCTCAAAGCAGGACCAATTCCCAACTAAATCATCCCAGCCAGGGCTTTGTCAAGCCGGGCCTTAAAAACCTCCAAGGAAGGAGACTCCACCACCTCCCTAGGTAACGCATTCCAGTGCTTCACCACCCTCCTAGTGAAATAGTGTTTCCTAATATCCAACCTAAACCTCCCCCACTGCAACTTGAGACCATTGCTCCTTGTTCTGTCATCTGCCACCACTGAGAACAGCCGAGCTCCATCCTCTTTGGAACCCCCCCTCAGGTAGTTGAAAGCAGCTATCAAATCCCCCCTCATTCTTCTCTTCTGGAGACTAAACAATCCCAGTTCCCTCAGCCTCTCCTCATAAGTCATGTGCTCCAGACCCCTAATCATTTTTGTTGCCCTCCGCTGGACTCTTTCCAATTTTTCCACACCCTTCTTGTAGTGTGGGGCCCAAAACTGGACACAGTACTCCAGATGAGGCCTCAACAATGTCGAATAAAGGGGAACGATCACGTTCCTCGATCTGCTGGCAATGCCCCTACTTATACAGCCCAAAATGCCGTTAGCCTTCTTGGCAACAAGAGCACACTGTTGACTCATATCCAGCTTCTCGTCCACTGTGACCCCTAGGTCCTTTTCTGCAGAACTGCTACCTAGCCATTCGGTCCCTA
>NW_020664587.1:4631434-4676419 GCF_002925995.2 Terrapene triunguis
CCTGGACCCCTTTGCCCTTCATGTTATTCTCCCAGGGGATCCTGCCCATCTGTTCCCTGAGGGAGTTAAAGTCGACTTTTCTGAAGTCCAGGGTCCGTATTCTGCTGCTCTCCTTTCTTCCTTGTGTCAGGATCCTGAATTCGACCATCTCCTGGTCACTGCCTCCTAGGTTCCCATCCACTTTTGCTTCCCCTACTAATTCTTCCCGGTTTGTGAGCAGCAGGTCTAGAAGAGCTCTGCCCCTAGTTGGTTCCTCCAGCACTTGCACCAGGAAATTGTCCCCTACACTTTCCAAAAACTTCCTGGATTGTCTGTGCATCGCTGTATTGCTCTCCCAGCAGATATCAGGGTGATTAAAGTCTCCCATGGGAACCAGGGCCTGTGATCTAGCAACTTCTGCTAGTTGCCAGAAGAAAGCCTCGTCCACCTTATCCCCCTGGTCTGGTGGTCTATAGCAGACTCCGACCACGACTCCACCCTTGTTGGATGAAGGATGCCTGCTTTCATGTGGACGTTCATCCTGCTCACCGATGCTTTCTCAGATTCATAGTCTGCTCCAACCACTTTCAGTACAGAATACTACCTTTAAACCTTGTTCCTGCCCCAACGGTCTGTCGGAGCAGCCTATATCAAATGCAGTGGTTTCACTGTCTTCCCCTACATCGATGATTGGCTTCTTATCGCCAAATCATGCCAAGAGGCCCAAGCATTGACTTTGACAATGGTTACAACTCCTCTTCTCTCTGTAGGCCAGCATACACTGTGACGAATCCATTCTCATCCCTGCACAGACTTGGGACTTCATCAAGGAATCCTTAAATTCCATCACTGCAAGGGCTTATTTGCTGAGAAACATATTTCAGGGTAAGAATGTTATCATAGACCCGATCATAGCTAAGGCTACGATTTAATCACGGGTATTTAGTAAAAGTCATGGGCAGGTCACAGGCAAGAAACAAAAAATCACAGCCCGTGACCTGTCCGTGACTTATACCACAAATACACCATATTGAATGGGGGGGGGGGGAAGCCCTGGGGGACCCATGGCACCAGCTGCCGGGGTGGGGCCTGCTGCCGCTCCAACTGCCCCGGGATGGCTGCCGGGACCCACCGAGCTGCGTCTGCTCCTGCCGCACCCGGGACTGCTGCTTGGCCAGTCCCTGCGGCCAGCTGCCCCGGGGCCACCAGAGCAGCGGCTGGTGCGGATGGCCACAGGCCACTCCAGCAGCAGCCAGTGTAGCTGTCCCCAGGGCAGCCTGAGCCATGGGGTTAGCCACACTGGCCGCTGCAGAAGTCAGGGAGGTCGCAGGAAGACACGGAATCCATGATTTCTGCGACCTCTGACAGACACAGAGAGCATTTCAAGACTGGTCTCTCTCTCCTAGGCCATATGGCCTCATGCACTTACGCCATGTCTTTTGCAAGACCCTATATTCGTTGCCTACAAATGTGGCTTCAAACTGTGTACCTGACAAACCAACAGTCCATGAGTACCCAAGTGACTGTTCCCACCAAAGTGATATCGTCCATGTCCTGGTGTAAGAATTCCTGTCCGGTTTGCATTGGCATTCCCTTCCTTGCCTCCACACCAGACATGATAATCCTTACTGGTGCATTCATGTTGGATTGGGGAGCTCACAAGGACAATCATACCACATAAGGCATCTGGACATCTTGAGAGTCCAGAATGCCCATCAGTGTTCTAGAGCTACAAGCAGCTCGAAGGGCTTGTGAAACCTTTCTCCTGTTCGTTCAAGGTCGCTGTTGCCTTGTAATGTCAGACAACATCATGACTGTCTTTTACATCAACAAACAGGGAGGAGAGAGATTTTTTCCATTGTGTGCAGAAGTGGTCAGTCTGTGGAGTTGGTGCATCAGCAATCAGAGTACCGTGTCGGCAGTCTACCTCCCAGGAAACCAGAATGTGCTAGCAGACGCTCTCAGCAGACACTTTGCAGTCAGTCAGACATGGGAGCTTCACGACTCAGAGTGAAAATATTGTTTACCACAATGGGGAATCCATACCAGAGACCAATTCACCTCCCAAATAAAAAGGAAGTGCAGCATATACTGTTCCAGAGTAGTCCTGGGTCGCCACTCACAGGGTAATGCTTTACTCCTTTTATGGTCAGATCTGAATTATGCTTTCCCTCCACTACCACTCCTGCCTCAAGTTGTGCACAAGATTTGGCATTGCCCCCAACTGGCCCAGACAGCTTTGGTTCCTGAACCTCCTGTGTCACCTCGTGCACCAATCATTATTCCTACATTTCCTGATCTCCTGACTCAGGGAAACAGCAAGATCAGGCATCGCAACCCACATCTGCTTCATCTTAGAGCCTGGTTTTAGAGCGGGCATCATCCTCAGAGCAATCATTGTCTGAAACTGTACAGAACATCCTTTGTAATAACTGGAAGGATTCCACTAGGAAATGTTACCTAGCCAAGGGGAACCATTTCTCTGTGTAGGCGCATCAAAGATGTATTTATCTGGAAGCCATAGATATTCCTTTCGTTCAGGACTGTCTTCTTTCATTGAAGACAGCAGGTTTGTCTGTTAGTTCTTATGGGTCCACTTGGCAGCAGTCAGTGCATCCCATCTGCCTTCACAGTGCTACTCGATCTTTGCACATCCTCTGACTAGCAAATTCTGGGAAGGCCTAATCAGAACCTTTCTGCCGATAAAAAAGCCTACTCCTCAGTGAGGCCTGAACCTTGTTCTCTCAGTACTCACTAAGCCAGTGGTTCTCAACCAGGGGTCCAGGGTCCCCTAGGGGGGCACAAGCAGGTTTCAGGGAGTCCGCCAAGCAGGACCAGTGTTAGATTCACTGGGGCCCAAGGCAGAAAGCCTAAACCCTGCCGCGCAGGGCTGAAGCCCGGGGCTGAAGTAGAAGCCTGAGCAGCTTTAGCTTCATGGGTGCCCCTGTGGCATGGGGCCCCAGGCAATTGCCCTGGTTGCTACCCCTTAATGCTGGCCCTGGCTTTTATATGCTGAAAACAGTTGTTCGGGCACTGGTGGGCCATGGAGTTTTATAGCATGTTAGGGGGGGAGGAGGGCGGGTTGAGAAAGATAAAGGTTGAGAACCCCTGTACTAAGCCACTTTTTGAACCATCACTTTCTTGCTCCATGTATCTCCTACCCATGAAGGTCGCGTTCCTGGTAGCCATCACCTCAGCCAGGAGGGCTGGTGAGCTTGGAGCCTTGATGGCAGATCCTCCTTGAATTATATTCCAAAAGGACAAGGTTTCATTACATTTTGACACCCTAAATTCACCACCAAGTAGTCAGAGTTTCACCTGAACCAGTCTATCCACTGTGTTCTTCCCAAAACCTCACGCATCCTCCGAAGAAAGGAGGTTCCATTCGGCGAGCCTTAGCCTTTTACCTGCAGATAACGAAAACAATCAGGAAATCCCCTGCCTAGACTATTAGTTACCATAGCAGAAAGGGTCAGGCTATTTACTCTCAAAGAACTTGAAATAGATCTCGGGCTGTGTTTTGCTCTGCTTTCACCTGTCTAATCTTTCCTCTCATAATGGGGTAAGAGCTTATTCCACAAGAGCTCAGCAAGCAACATCTATGGTGCTTCTGCTTGATACTTGTAAGGCAGCTATGTGGAGCTTAGTCCACACATTTGCTAGACATTATGCCTTGGTACAGGACTCCTCTGCTGATGCATTTTTTGGGCCAGCAGTCCTTTGTTTGGCTTTTCAGTCTAACACCTTGCACCCTCCTCCTATTTGAGTACTGCTTGTCAATTCCCCACAGTGGAATACGCACAGGGACCAGCACTTGAAAAAGAAGAAAAAGTTACTTACCTTATAGGGCCCACTCTTCTTGAAGAACCTCCAGTTACTATCCTTTATCTGCTCTTCTTCCCCTCTGCTTTGGATCTTCTCTGATTTGTGGTGGAGAAGGAACTGGAGAGGCAGTTGGTCCACCCCACCCTCTGTCTACTCAGTCAGAGGCATGGAATTAGCTGGGGCGCATGTGTGGACCAATGGACGCTGCTTGCAAAATTCTCCAGCTCCAGGTGCATGGAGCGCATGCGTATCCCACAATGGAATACAGATAGGGACCACACACCTCAAAGACCCTCCAGTTACTATAAGATAAATAGCTTTCTCTTATTTACAGATTTTTTTTTCTTTTAAAATGCACTTTAGGAAGAAAGACAGGACAACTGTCCAATTGACTCTGCAAGAAAAATTTAGGTAGGCAGAACATAATAGCTAGAATTGGAATTTGACTAGAACATGAAGGTTAACACCTTTTGGTACACTTATAAACATTCTACACATTTTTTCATGACCATAACAAGTTAGGACCTTTTTGTTTTGGGTCTCCTGTACCACAGTATCCTCCGTCATTTGCTGGGGCACCATCTGAGTGCCACCTACTGAATCACTTCTTGGGGTATTTGTATTCCTTAAATGTATCCTATCTAAGTACTGACCCCAACCCTGCTTAACTTGTGTGGTTTGATGGGGATCAAAGCACAAGAAGATACAATTGAAGGCAAAATTATAAATCTTCATGCTGTTTAAATGGCCAGTGAACTGAGAGTTGCAAGTAAGTTAGCCTTGGAAATATTAAGAGCATACATTCATATTTAAACTGCAGCACCATATGGTTGATCACTGAGGAGTTATATCCTGGTTTGGATTTCTGATTTGCGTGAGGAAGCAAGACAGTGGTGGATCTTGAATCTTTTTTTGAACCTTGACATACAGTATTTCAATATGCTGTCCTACTATCCAGTTTTTCTCAAGCTAAATTTACTGAATTTTGTCTAAAAAGAGAATAAAGCACGGTGAAAATAACCTCTGAATTTGGTGCTTGTTAAGTAATGGAAATAGTTAGACTTCAGTCCATAGGTGCTTTGTAAACCTAATGGTTTTTTTTTCTGCCATTGCACCCAAATCCCGGTGGTCATCTTTGCTGTTTCTATTACTGCCTGTTTTTGTGAGATGGAAAAGTGTCCATGAGCTACCACTGAGCTGCTTTTTACCTGGCCCAAAGGAGGATTTGAACCTAGGTCTACAGAGGCAACATGCACTAAGCTTCCACCTCTCCCCCCACAAAAAGAGAATACAGCTGCTCTCTTCCCTTTATGGAGTGGGTCCAGAAGAGGCGGAGGAAGGTCTGTCTCCCAATGCTGCTTCCTCCAGCATCTCTCCTTCCAGAGTGGGGAGCCAGGTCCAGAGGGTTACCCTGGGGTCCACCCAGGTTATCCGGCCACCATCTGTCCTTCCAAGGTGCCCAAACCTGGCCGCCTCCTTCCAGAGCAGGGAGCTGGGTACAGGGAGTTCAGTACTTCTTTTTTTAGGACTTGAGCACTAACGTAAACCCACACACGCATGTCTTCTACTGCGTTGCCTTACTTCAATATGCAGCCTGGTATTTACACTCAGACTAACTTATTATTAGCATAAACAGATCGACCCAATGTAGTGTATTGGATTTTGTTAACATAATCAGTATTTTCATGTGTTTGAGTGGTCCAGAATTTGGCAAAAATCAGTGTGTTTAAAAAAAAAAAAAAAAAAACACACACAAAAACCCAACTAAAAGCTTTTGTAAAACCCAGGATTTTTTTTGTAAAAGCTGAAAACAAAGTCCGTGGGAATGCTGGAATATTGCTCATGTACCATCCAAATATCTGGAACCATTTTACTAATTGCCCCTTTAATACGCAAGTGTGAACTGTAGAGGCTGATCTGTCTAGTTTGAATCCTGTCAGCTTTGTTGGATTCAGGCATGCATGCGCCTCTGTCCTCCATCCCTTCCCACTCTGCTTGCTTCGTTCTTGCACACAAGCTCTCAGTGCCCAAGGTTTGCAGCTGGTTGTCTAAGTGAGAGTGGAGGATTGATCTGTGCTGCAGCCCTCGTTTTGATATTCTTCCTCTCGCTCCTGAATCGAGTTTACATTTTAAAACAATACTGCTTCTTTTGGATCATTAAAAGATGGTTGAATTTTTAGGCCTGACAGTTTTGAAAGATTAGCACTGCACGCACATAAGAACATGTTAACTGCTGTGCGTTACACTTGGTAATCATTGAGGAAATTGCTAGTTTCTGGTACCTGGTTGTCTGGAATATCTGATTAGATTATTGAGCCCTGTAGCAAACATACACAAGTCACTTTTTCAAGTAGTCCCATTAAACTCAATGAGACTGCTTATGTGAGTTAAGTTACATGTACCTTTGCAACACTGGAGCCCTAGTCTGTTGTTATAGTTGGATTGTTTGAAGTAAACTGTGTTTATAGGGGAGATGTACCTGTAGTTTAAATGTAAGTTTCTGTGATGACACTTCCTGGAGTTCAGTAATTGCATATTGACTTTTGTATTTTTGCACCAGAGTTAGTGTTACATGTATCGGTGCCATAAACAAAGAATATTTTTGACTAGTGATTGTGAGCCAAAAGAAGAGTCAATATTTTGTTCTCAAAATATAATTTCAAAAGATATTGTACATTTGTATTGCTGATAATTGCCCATAGAGACACGTTGAAATATTGGAACATCCCTAATATAGACTTATAGAGTACATGTCGTCTTGTTTTTTTCCTTTACCTCACTTTTTCATTTTAAATCTTTTTCTGTATTTTGTTTGCAGTTCTTTTTTTCTGCCATTATCCCCTCTCTCCCTCTTTCCTTTAATTCCTTGGGTCTTCCGGCTATAACTTTTTCCTTCTATCAGTTTTTCTCCCCCTCTCCAGCTTTTTGAGATTAATACATGGAGTCAAGGGAAAATAATATCTGTCTCCCACTCCCCTAGATTCTTCCCTCAATCTCCTCCCGCTGTAGTTCCATGCTCCTAGAGATGGAGTTACAGGGGTGTTGAGGTTGGCTCCTTCATCTTTAGACAGGCTTCCAAGGGTGGAGTTCCTTAAGGTTGCTGCTGCTGCCACCTTTCTTCATCCTTGAACTTAAGCGTGGAAGAAAGGAAGGTGATTCACAGAGTCAGAGATGATTCTGGATGCTTGTAAGGAGTTGGGCGTGAGAAAAATCTAAAGAACAAGTCTTGGAGCAAAAGTTTGGTGACATTGTTGACACGGTACATGAGTGCCTCTCAGGCCTGTGCTGCCAAGGTTTTAGTTTACATTTTCCTACTTTTAGGGAGACATTTTATATGCTGGAAGTCTTGAGACCTCTCTTTGAATCTAGGTTTTGTCACTTACACACTGTGACTTTGGGCAGGTTGCTTCCCTACTGTACCTAGCCTGTCTATCTGCAATATGGAGAGTGATTCTTACTCACCTTTGTAAAGCACTTTGAGTTGTATAGATGAAAAATGCTGTGTAAGCGCTAAGAAATATTAGAACACTACAAACTGTGCTTTCTCTCTGAATAGTTCTTGTGTTGAAAGCCTTTATTAATGTTTCACTATGCAAAATCATTTTTAAACGGTTTGTTTTGGGAGAGGAGTTTTTATTTATAATGTGATTTCCAACTCTTTGATCAGAGAACCTGCTAAGTTGCTGAAGAAACTGTTGTAACCGATTCCTTAAGGCTTATTGTAAATTTGGAATAGTATAAGGATGTTCAGAGAATCTAGTATTTTTTTAAAAACTAACATTGTGCATCTGAATTTGCTCTTTCTATCGCTCTTTCTATCCCTCTCAGGCAGAATGTGTGGCACCAATCTGTGTGGATCAGATAAACTCTTTTCAGATAAACTTTATTAAGGAGCCATTGTCAGCTCAGATGGTGAGGTGCTGTTTAATGCTGATGATTTTATGCTATATACCCTGCCAACCTGTTGATTTTAAATGTTAGTGTATTACTTCAGAATGTTTTTATTCTTCATTGTTTAATATTATGAATGTTGATTCTACCCTGTCTTCTAAAGGAGGTCACGTTAACCTCTGCATTTTTTCATTTGCTTGTGCACAGAGATATTAATACAGCTCTTTTTGCAATATTAATCTCTACTGTAGCAAGGGAAATCACTCTTAGAGTTGCTTATTTTTACTTTCGAATATATGTGTAGAATTGGTAGAAAATATACTCCAGATTTTAAGAGTTGTAAAGGTAAGTCATATTTTGCACCTAAACAGCCTTGTGATGTACTTAATAAAGAATAAGGTTCACTGGCATTTTATGTCTGAAAAAAATAAATTATAAACTGATTACCTTTTTGTTTGTAATTGGAATGAAATATAGTCAGTGCCTCATATTTTTCTCCTCCATTTATAATAGGTGCGTTCAATGGATGAACTGAACCATGATTTTCAAGCACTAGCTCTGGAGGGAAGGGCTATGGGAGAGGTAAGTGAAACATCTTTAGAACAGATTTTTGTGTGTGTGTGTGATGGGACGAAGGGAAAAGAGATCATTCTTCAGAAATGAGAGGTGGATTCTCTTCTCAAAACTACATCCGCCATTCCTCCCTTGAGGAAGTCCTGCATCATGGCTGTTGCAAAAAGTCTGTTAGGAGGTACTCCAGCCTAGGAAGAGAAACATCTAAGCCCTCCAGGTGTTCTACCATCAGCAAGTAATAAAATAGTGGTTGTGCTGAATGGTGGAAACATTAGAATGGAGCTTGCTTAGTTTATGTGAAGGGGTTTATATGATGGGTTTGTCTGCAATACCAGGGAACTGGAGTTGATGCCCCCAGAGATCCCTTCCAGTTCTATGGCCTGTGTTCCTGTGTCTTGCTACCAGGTATCATACACTTGTCGCATGTTCCTTTTAGGTATACAGGTAATTAATAGACTACATAACCAAGGCTTTTTTTTTTTTTTTTTTTTTTGTGGTATGTAAGTGACTGTTCTCCATTTCTTACTATGGGCAGCTTTAGCTATTGTGATGAAGTTTAAAAAGCTATACATGGAGAGCTTGCAGCTTTAAACGAGTTAGACATCTTAACCTCCTGCTTCAAAACTGATGGGTGCCTATTTCTGTGCAAGTCACTTAGAACACTGCGAAGGGGCAACGTCAAGGGTGGTACCTGGGGCAAAAAGCAAGATTTCCCCCATCTACTAAAGTGGTCCTTAGTCCGTGAAGTTGTGTGGGTAGAAAGTTCTCTTAAGTTTACTAATGCCAGCAGAAGAATTAGAAAGAAAGTTAGCAGGTCTTAAATGAAAAGAAGTAATAATAATTTACTTGATTCTTGTATCCTAAGAGGAATTGTAGAATTACTAGAGTCAGACATGGTGTGAAGTGCAAGAACGAAAATGACCAGCCCAACTTTAAATGTCCATGTTAGTTGCAAAACATGTTCTGCTCTCCTGGTCTCTTACGGCTCACCTTAATATTCCTTCTGCTGTTCACAGACCAGTTTATTTTCTCTTCTGTCTTGTGAGCTGGCTGGTTGGCTCCTCAAGCCAGTATTATTGTCAGAGTGGATAAAAATCAATGATTTAAAAAAAAAATACAGGTTTATTTAGAATTAAATTTGAAATTGACAACCTGTGTTAAGGCCTGAACTTATTAGAATCCTATTAAAATAATTTAAATTCAGTTCAGTTATTCAAGTAGTAAATGTTTGCTGCCAAAGTTTTAAAGAGAGTCAAGTTATTGAACAGGTAGAAATGTCTGGTTAAGCACCTGGAACCACAGTTTGAAGAGCCAAACCAGTTTTTGACAGCTGTAGGTGCAGAGAGAATATTTATTTTCAGTCGAGTGACTATTTCGATTCAATCACTACTTCATTCAAAGTTGAGAAACCTATTGGAGTTGGAAAAAGCAGGAAAGGCTGTTTTCCTCTTTCAATATATGAATAAAAATGGAGGGGTGAGGATGAGATCTGCTAATTCTGAAATCTTGAAGGACATGGTTGTTGGGATAATTTCAGTTTGCTAACTATAAATAATACTTTGTTTTAATAAATCAGTTTTAAATGTAAAACATAGAATCATAGAAATCTAGGGTTGGAAGGGGTCATCAGTTCCTGCCCACTGCTGAGGCAGGACCAACTAAACCTAGATGTTTTGATAAATATTACATATCTAGCACATTTAAGATCATTTAAAAATGGGTTGTGCATTTTTAATTAAATTCCAGTTTCCATCCAAATGCATCTTGACACTAATCATTTAATAAATAATGTATCATTCACTGTTCTCTATCATAATGTAAATATTAAGAATCAGAATAAATGTATCTTAAGCTATGAAGTTACTTAAAAGACCATGTATAGATATAGTATATCCTCCTAATTAGGTGAAAAATTAGTTTAAAGTCTGTATTTAGTTGCAAATCAACATGTTTTAATGATTACCAGCCAATGAGACTCGACCTTTCCTTAGAAAAATAACAAAGAACAGAAGCAAAAAAAGATTAAAATAGATGTAAATCAAGGCTTCCTGATTCCTGATTGAAATCACTCCACCCTGTTATCAGACTTAATTTTTGTAAAGACCGTGCCATTGCTGTTTACAAAAGAACTTTGCATCGTGTGCTATTGTTCTTTATCCATGACAGCTTAGTTTAGGTGTAATGTATATTTAATTTCTAAAAAAATCCACATTGCTTATTCCTCAGATTGTAATGCCTTTGATGTCTCTGCTCCCTGGCTGAACAGCTTAGCTATTTGCAGTATTCTTCCACACTCTGGTTGGTTTGCAGTAGGGGAGTATTGCTAGGGAAAGCTTTAACGTGTGCACTTGTCTCATTGCTGGTCATAATGTTCTGTTTAGTACTCACTGTGTGAGGGTCCACAGCCTACATAGATGTACTGTATCACATATTATAGATTGAAAGTTGATTCCCTCTCCAGCCAGGGCAAGACCTTTTCTCTTCAGCACATTTTCTAGAGCTGTGTCCAGTCAGGTTTTAAATACTCCAAGCAGTTGGGCTTCTGCCACTTCCCTTCCACTCTTACGGCGCAGTACATCCCCGGAAGCTTTCCTAACATTCAGTGGAAATTCTTCTATCCTGAAGTTTGTCCTCTTGTTACATCTTTAAATAATTCCTTTGCATCCTTAATGTTTGCACCTTTAATATATTTGTAGACCATTCTCTGTCCCCTCCTTCCTACGTAGGTGCTGCTTAACCAAACTATGCATGTTTAGTTCTTAACCATTCCTCATAAGTCGATCACTCCTGCCCCATATAATTTTAGTTGTGTGATAAATAAAAACAGTTCACCAAGCTTCCCAACTGGTCCCAGCATTCAATTGCTGGTCAAATACCACAGTGGGGTTGATGCCCAGTACGAAAGTAGATAGACCTATTCAAAAATAAAACTGCAAAATAGATGATTCAACAGGCTTATGCTCAAAGGACAGAGCTACACCAAGATAGCTCTTCCAAGGTATTTTCAGTGTTTGAATCATTGCAAGAGGCAAGTAACAAAGCTCTTAAGTGGAACTAAGATAAATCACAAAGTCTGATCCTGTCCTTCTTAGAGGATCTTAAAATATGTTCCAGTGCAAAAAGGCCCCCTGGCAGAGTTCCTTGGATTACAAACATCATCCAGTCCATATGAAGCTAATATGTTGAAATCTGCTGTGTGGAATTACAAAAATCCTGCCCATTCCACCTTGAACTATTGTCACTATACAGACCTCCAAAAAGAAAAATACTTGCTCTCCTCAAGCTACGCAGAAATACTTTGGATAATATACACAATATTACCAAATCTCTCTGTAGTATAGCTCTATTCCATATACATTACAGAAGAGGCAGTTTGTTAGTGTGTAGTGGCTTCTTTTTTCATTAAATTTATTCTTTCACTAAGACAAGGAAGTTTAAAAAATCATGCTCCTTGTCCACCCCCATTCTAGTCTGTTTTGGAGACCAGTCCCATTGAGGGTGTAGATTCCATTGGTGACCTTTTAGTGACATTCCCATTTTGCTTTGGCAAATGCTACTCTTCAAAATGCCTTTCTTCTTATATTTGGTATGTTGTGAGAAGTGCAGAATTGCACCTCTGGAGAAGGGCCTCTTCTGTAGCCATAGAAGAGGGACAGCACCAGCCCAAGCTTCTCTTGCACAGCTCCGTCATTGTACCTGGAGGGACTACCTTGGACCGTGAGAAGTATACTTCAGTCTGTACAGCCCATTCAGTCCTTGGCTTTTGCTGAGAATCTTGGCGTGTTGATACTGGTTGTTCTTTCCAACCAGTTCCCAATAGGCTACCAGACTTATTTGACATACTGGGTAAAAGCTATTTAGCAGCCTGTTGTAGCTCTTAGTCACTATCAAGTTGGGGTGGGTTTAAACCAACTAATTTGAATTGCAGAAGCTTAATAGCTCATTACAGATTCACTGACCCAGCCCCTAAAATGCTAGTTTTTAAGAGTCATGTGATTGGATGCTGTCTTCTCAGTTGCTAAATTCAATCTTCCCAGGAATTGTGATCCCTCTTTGGGAGTCTGTAAATGGCTGTTCTTCCCCATCCCTTTGCAGATGTTTAATGACATAGGATAAAAATGCATGTTTGACGTTTCATACAGTAGTAATTCAGAACAAAATATTGCTGCTTCCTGAATTACACCATCTCTGTGTGTTTTAAACTTGCTGTGTTAGTGACTTTCACATGACTATTTTGAGGTCTGGTCCCTCCATCCACTATTCGCAAAGATCAGGAAGCAGTGTTGGGCAGGTGCTCGGAGTAGAGTTCTTATCCCTTTTGCAAGACACATCTGACCAAATTGTGCCATTTGGTCATAGGCCCACGATGGCTCTGTGTAGAACCTCTCTGCCCTATGAGGAACGCAGGGAAGTAGTGCTTAAGAAGGCACATCCCACCCAAGCAGGCTGGCGTGCCAGAGGATGGTGCAGGCTGATCCAGTCTCTCAAGGAAAGAGGTTCATGGTCCTAGCTCCTTCCCAGAATCTTTGGGGTATCATGTACCCCTTAGGCACACACCAGTGGCATGCACAAGAGGGCATAAGGAAGGCTCCTTGCATGCTCCTCTCTCCACCTGCAAAACTGTCTGATCCTTTAACAGGAGGGTAAGGTTAAGTCCTGAGAGTCCATACCTTTAGGAATCTAGATACTTGGCTTTTGCCGCAGGAATGAATCTCTGTCATTTAATTCCTTCATCTACTCTGTTTAACTTGATTGAGCAGTTTGCTCACTTTACAGCCACATCATTACCAAAGCAAATGATGTGATGTTCGATGTTGGTGATTCTTGCGTCTAGCTTATCTGTAACTTGTTTTTAGCACAGTTGATGCTTTTGCTTAGCTGCCTTTTTTCCCCTTGTGCTGATCTAGTTCTGATTATTATTTTCCTGCCTTGACAGAAAAACTGGAACTGAATGCAAATTAGATCTGTCTCTCTGTTTTCTCCCATCCCTTCTGTAGTCAGATTCTTTGGAATCTAGAGAATATCAATTCACTTGGTTGCAGTGAGTGTTGAGAGGGGAGTCCAGGAGGTGTGGTTTGGCTTTAAAGCAGGATAGTTGTGTTCCCAGTTGGCTTCCTTCTCCTTATTCTACAAAATGTTTGCATCTGTGCATGTTATTCGGCTATTAAACTTTTCTTGATTGTAACCATGCTGAAAAGTGACAAACTTTAAAACAACATAAGAATACTTCCATGCCAGTGTTTCCAACCGTACATTGGTTTATCAAAAGACCAGAACATGCTCGTTGTCTTACAAAACAATGTTTGAAGATTCTTAGAAGACCAATAAAAAAATTATGCTAGCTGGAGACAGTTGTGGCAGTGAATGATAAACTAGAACCGATAAATATTTGCATGTAAATAAAGATTAAACAACTTGAATTTGAGATGTTAGAACTTCTGAATTTAAAAAAATCCAGCAAACCTTCCCACCCCCAAAAAAAGTATCTTTTTCCCCCCCCCCCCCCCCCCAACAACTACCAAAAACAGCTCTGATCTTCTAAAATCTTTGCAACTTAGATTTAAAAAGTAGCTGTGGAGAATACTATGGATGATCCCTCTGGATTTAAGAGCATTCTGAATGCTCCAGAAGGAAATCCATCAAAAGCTATAGGTGAGGATTCCACCTTAAAATTACATGATCCGAGAACGAAGAACCATGTTTGAGAGCCTCCCTTTTTCTGTGCCTATCTGTCAAGATCATGCTTATTTATATTCCTCCTCCTGGTCCCCAGACATGAAAAGCTTGTGACCCAGCATCACCTTGGAGAAAACAATCTTCTCTTCTGCTTAGCAAGGTCCTGACCGTGCAGTATGAGCCACAGGTCAGATAGTAGGCTAAGGCCTTAGTTTGCAGTACTGTTGGCTCAAGACAGTGGAAGAAGGAATGATAAAAGACCCATGTTACTAAGGCCTCTGAAGACTCGACTTGGAACTGCTGATATCCCTTGCATGTGATATGAAAAATCTCAAAGATGAATTACGGGAAGTGAGGACATACATTGATTTATTTTAGTGCATCACTTGGTTAAGATGTTTGTCTTTAGTGAAGAGCACGGACACTTTGAGGATATATACTGAGACCAAGGAAACACCTGTGCTACACCTCTATTTGATATCTGATCATATTAGTCAGTTGACTAAAAATCTAAGAACATTCCTGTATATGTTCATGTTACAAACTCTTAATTTGGTGCTGAACAATATTTTTGAGGAAATAGGTTGGTGGTTTTCATCCTAACCCTCCAAATGGTGGTTTTCTTCTTTGTTTTTTTCCCAAGTGCTAAGATCTCTATAAATAACAGTTCGTACTCTTACAACATCTTATGTGAGTAAGGATGTTTGTAGGAATTTCACAGTGCGCTGTTCAGGCATTGAGCTAGTCCGCATATTGAAGTGTGAGGTTTGGGAGAGGGGGTCATTTCAATTTGCTCTTTCTAGTTAAAGCAAAGACTAATATTTGATATCACTGCTCTTGTTTACCTAGTTAGATCTGGACACAAGATTCCCTCTCCTATGTTTGTGCTTCCTTTTCTCATCCACTGGCTTTGGTGCAGCAGTTTCCCAGCTCAGTTCTTAGAGGTACACCTCTACCCAATATAACACTACCTGATATAACACAAATTCGGATATAACGCGGTAAAGCAGCACTTGGGGGGGTTGGAGGGGGAAGGGCTGTGCGCTCTGGCGGATCAAAGCAAGTTTGATATAATGTGGGTTTACCTATAACACGGTAAGATTTGTTGGCTCCCGAGGACAGCGTTATATCGGGGTAGAGGTGTATTTCAATATCCCTGATGAAGCTAGTACACATCCACCGCTCCTTGAGTCAGCCTTATTGGGTCAGTTGAGATCAACGCAGGGCTGCATGCACTGACTTTATAGACAAGTGTGTTTTTAATATAAAGACTTTAGAGCTATGCAGCAAACTGCACGTCTCTTTTTCTTAGACACTGCACTAGCTTGATGCTGTTAGTTTGCATTGTGTTTCTGTTGAATGTGAAGGAGAGAAAACTGACAAAATATCTAAACAAATAATAGTAAAAAAAGAAAAAGTAATGCTTGAGAACTGTGTGAGGAAAAGAAGGAACGTTCAGATTGTAATTTCCTGATTTTTGAACGTCACCTGCAGGAAATGCGAACAAGTGTTAATGAGCTCGCACGCTGAGACTGGCAAATTCACAGAGAGAGGATGAGTAAGAGAGAGCTCCTTTTTCTTCTGTTGGGAAAGAAGGCATTGAATGCCTCTTCTCCTTCCTGCCTCTATTCTTGTTCCCCTCTATATGGATTTTGTAGCAATCTACATCAGCACCTTGTGTTAATTCATTTGAGGAGTTTTCTGAACCCTGTATACAAACCAAGACATTGTAATGAGATTACGAGAGAGTTTAATGTCTTGTCATAATTTTTCAAACAACAAAACCTGACGACACATAGTTTTTGAATTCATAATATGCATTGCTGATTCATTGGGGTAGAGGTGCAGGATATTTTAAAAACACACTGCTCTTCTATATTGTATCCTTCCCCATCTTCAAAACCCACCTACTGCAACCAATGGCACTCCCCCTCACCCCACCCTCCCATGAACAAAATTATCGTCCTTAACACTTTCCCTTCGGTCACATACCTGTGGAAAGAGTGAGCCCTGCACACTGTCCGAAAGCTAGAGATTTGGGTTCTTTGGTTGGTGGGAGTGATCATCATTGTGGAGAGCCATCTTCTGAGAGCACAATGGCACCCCCCCCCCCCCCCCCCCCCACACACACTTAGGTACCATGATGATGGGCACCTTGAAAATAAGAAGTGTGGCTAATTTGTAAAGTGTGTTGTGCTCCCCTCACTAAAGTGCTATGTAAATTGCAACCTCTTCAGGGCAGGTGATCTATTACTATGTTTGTAAAATAGTAAATTTGCAATGCTATGTATGAGTTTTTTAACAACGATAAAGATACGATAAAAGGATGGAGTATCTATTTGTGGGATTTTCCATGGAGTTCTTGCACTGCTGCTATAGTCTCTCAAATGGCATCACCATCTTGTGTCACAGTATGAGCCTACTTGCTTAATATCTAAATCAGCCAGTTACTTAATTGGTCCAGTTTATAATCGCGAATCAAAGGGAATCCTTACGTCACCATGCCCCTTAAGTGTGGAATTATACTTCATTTTAGCGTTTTTAAATGCTCCATGTTGCCATTTTAAAAACTAAGTTAAAAGAAATGCATTTGCCCCTTAACAGTGCCCAACTATCCGTGTTCGCCTAATTGTGCAATGACCTTTGATTCTCTGAAAGAATAAATAGAAGTATAAGTTGTGTTTTTCAGCAAGTTGGTTGGCTCCCATGCTCGACTCAGACCCGTTTTAATTTAAATCTTTAAATATTTTCAGTTCACAGATTTGCTTCTTACCTGCTGAACTTTCCTACTTCAGGACTGATCAGAAATAGATGATTTTCCTTTAAGAGAATTCATTATCACAATAGAAAGCATGAAAAAATTCTTATGGTCGAAGCCTATTCCTTAATTTTACACCTTGCTAATTTCTGTGTCTGTTGCCAAGCCATTTTTAAATTTGGGTACAGCAGCTCTTGATAGCTTGGAGGCTGGACAATTTGTTTAACATCATCCTTCAAACTGTTAAATGCTGTATTCTAATGGTTTTACACATGTTGAACAAAACCAGATACTGTAATCTCCATGTGAAGGCAGGACTGTTTTTCAGTGTTCTGATGTTTTGGTGTGCTCTATTAATACTAGGCAACTTTGTGCAGATAACCACTACAAAGGCAGAGATAAGGTTGTTTGAGTGATAGTCAAGAAAATGTTTGTATCAGAATTTTGTACAGGCCTAGCTTGTGACTCACTTCAAAATTATAAAAAAAACCAAACACTTTAGGATGGAAGTTCTTCAAGAAAAGGTGGATTGATTTTAAACCGTAGATTTTAAGCAACTTTTCTGTTTGTACTTCAGTTATTTTCTAAACAAAATGCATTCTCATTTGTAGATATAACCATTAAAACATGTTGATTTACAACTAAATAGTACCTTTACACTAGATTCGGTACATCTCTTTACTGCCTACGAGGGCACACTCTAAGAATATACGTTTATTTTAAGCAAATATATAGCTTAATATTTTTAGACTCTTACTAACTGTGCTTCTTTAGTATGTTAGAAAACGGTGAATGAATATTCACAGTTTGAGAACTGAGCCAATCAGCTCAGATAGGGAGAAGCTATAAAATAGGAGTATGAGATCACCCAGGTGGGCTCAGTGGATGATCTTAATGAGGTACATGATGGTGTCGCCTGGAGTCAAAGGCCAGATCCCAAGTCTGTGATGATACTCTTGGGCTCCCCACAGGCTCAAGCCCTTAATACAGTATATGACCTATTGTGCCCTATTCATAAAGCTTGACCTCAAAAATTGTCCGTCCTCCCCCCCCGATTCTTTTTCTGTTTCTTGAAAAACAGTCTATAATTAAATTTTTGATACAGGCTCATGGATTCAGCATATTTATTTTTTATTTAAATGTTTTAAGAGATTATAATTTTAGGCCTTAACAGATTTTGTATTAAATTCAGATGTCATTCTAAAAAGGCTTATTTTTGAAAAGAAAAAACGTATTATAATTTAAATGGTAAAAATGAAATTAAATCATGAGATTAAAGTAGCTAGGGACATAAAGGGTAAAAAGAAAACATTTTACAAATTAGAAGCAAGAGGAAGATCAAGGACAGGGTAGGCCCATTACCCAGTGTGTCAACAATGTAATACTGTTGCCCTCTCACCCCCCCCAAAAAAAGCGAACATAATTCTGGGCTATATTAGAGGAGTGTTGTAAGCAAGACACGAGAAGTAATTCTTCCGTGCTGCTCAGTACTGATAGGGCCTCAACTGAAGTTTTGCATGCAGTTCTGGGAACCACACTTTGGGAAGGATGTGGACAAATTGGAGAAAGTTCAGAGAAGAGCAACGAAAATTATTAAAGAGCTACAAAATATACCTAGGAGGAAAGATTGAAAAAATTGTGTTTGTTTAGATTGGAGAAGAGATGGCCGAGTGTGGACATAAACTTCAATCAAGTACATAAAAGGTTGTTATAAAGAGGAGGGCGATAAATTGTTCTCCTTATCCACTAAAGACAGGACAGGAAGTAATGGGCTTAAATTGCAGCAAGAGAGATTTAGTTTAGACATTAGGAAAAACTTGCCCAGGGCAGTTGTAGAGTCTCTGTTGCTGGAGATTTTTAAGAACAGGCTTGACAAATACCTCTTAGGAATGGTTCAGATCAGGGATTCTCAACCCTTGTATTTCTGAAGCTCTAGGGCCCACCTATGCCACAACAACTGTTTTTCAGCCCCACCACGGTTTCAGACCCGCCGCCACAGGGGCTCGAGCTTCGGCTTTCTGCCCTGGACCTAGCCAGTCTAATGCCTGCCCTGTGTCTTGGCTTCCTTGAAACCTGCTCACAGCCCCCAAGGGGCTGCGGACCTCTGCTTGAGAACAGCTGGTCTAGATAATACTTCGTTTTGCCTCAGAGCAGGGAACTGGACTAGATGACTTATCAAAGTCCTTTCCAGACCTACATTTCTATGATTCTGTAACTAAAGATCGCTTGCTGTGGTGTTTCAGAACGTGTTGTTTAGGACTCCATGGGGTATTCCCGTACTCCTAACCTTTAACTGGACAGTCATGCCAACGTGTTTATATGCAATTGTATTTATATGAAAAATTAAACTCATAATGATTTATAGTGTAAAAATTTCCCCCTCTGCTTGTTTCATTGCATGGTTTTACTGTAGTTGGGATTTGTAAGTTGTTTGCAAAATATATTAAATTTGGTTAAAAAAAAAAAGACTAGAGGTTTACATTAATCCACAGCGTTGAAAAGATCAGTTGAAAGTTCAAAATATCAAACATTAAAATTAAGAATCTAATTTTTGATCCTAAATCTAATTTATATTCCATTAGAAAGACAAAATGACATTGACCTCTTAAAAATTGGACAAAGGCTGAACCTGGTCATTTACAGTACTTATCTCTGGGGGGGGGGGGCGGGAATCAGAGGTTGAGGCTACAATCCCATTTGTTCTGGAGGATGAGAGAGTTTTTAGGAGTATTGGTATTTAAAGTGACCTGAAAAATTATATGAATCCAACAACTATCTGGCAATTTTCTTAAACACAAAGTGCTTCTCTGACTCTTAAGTCAGTATTTTAAACTTATTATTTTTTAAAGCAGATTTTGCTGAAGGTGTAAATAGAGAATTTGCTGAACCAAACACTACATTTTATGTAACCTCCATGGTGAAAAAATCTAGCAATTGGAAGCTCCTGAAGGGTGTTCAGTTTCATTGTAAACCAACGAAGAGTATTTTATTGAAAGCGCATAATCTGGAGGTTCTCCTTTGTCTCCTTAGTTCATGTGTGTGCATGTGCACGCTCTGCCTCCTTTCACTTCCTTTGGCCTTATAAGGGGTGTGGTTTATTCAGAACACTGCATCATATTACATTTACAGGTATCATCCTATTAAATGAGTGGCTCATTGCAGCTGAATTTTAATTTGGCAGCTCTGTTTCACTTCATCTGAGAAATTCCGATTCTCAGAGTGGTCTTTTTCTGGCCTGGAAATTCTGATGAGTTGAGATGGTGGTGGAAGCGGAAGGAGAGAGACAGCCGATAAATTCCTTCAGCTCTGTGGCTAGCAGATACGTAATGACTATTTTAACACTCAACACTAGTGGAAGGCTTGGAAAATCTTGCCCTGTTTGTAAATGCTTCACCTCCCTAACATTATCTTTAGCTGTGCTGGAATGACTACTGCTTGTGCACAGAGAAGTTGGTGAAGCAGCTGCCAGTTGTGCTCTGTTAATCCTCCCCTCTCCTCTCCCCCTTCTTGTTTCTGTGCCTGTTGCCTAATTATGTTTAGATTGTGAGCTCTTGGGGCTGGGGACTTGTGTATTTTTTTTAAAGATGTGTACAGTACGTATCATTATAGGGGAGCCGTGTTAGGTGCCTCAGGGCACTACTGCAATACAAATAATATTCCAGAGATTAGAGAATTACTTTTAGTATATTACAAACCCCTTGAGACATTTGGTTCCCAGTAAGAGAGCCATTCAGTCTCCATAAAGACATTTTAAAAATGGATAAAGAACCGTTTTGCTTCTAGGTTGCTGGTTGGTATACTTTAGTGATCAAAAGTTGCTACCATCCTGCTTCTTGTGGTCTGTCTGAAATGAGTTAGGCTCAGTCCAGTTCCAGAGGACAAATGATCCATTTAACAAAAGCCACCTCCACAAATGACCTGGTTGCTTGACTCTCTTAGCAGAAAGATGATTGCTTGCATGGGCCATGGGGATTGAACTGGCTTCTCCTCCCTAGAGTTGATCTCTCCGGATTAGTTTTGGAGCATGTTGGAGGGCAGTATTGGGGTATGCTCATACTTTTGCTTCTTGTTCCTCACCTGTAGTGTAATAAATAAGACTAGTCTTTAAGGCTGTCAATCCAGCACCTTTATGAGACCTAGATTCACCCACAAACTTGTGTTTAAAAAAAAAAAAGTTTGATATTGTCCCCCTACTACTTTCCTTGGATAGACATTTCACTTGCTGCTTACTAACTATAATAGTCACTGGTTGTATTAGGGGTTAAACCAGAGTATAAAGGACCAGAAATGGAAAACTAGGATATTTTCTTTCCGTGGAGCTAAGGGTCCAAACAGAGTAAGGTGTGTCTGCCCTCTACAGTTGCATTGTATTGAAAGGAAGGAGATGAAAAAGGGGGCTAGTGCCACCAAATAGAATCCTAATTTAGAGATCATTGAATTTTTGGGAAGGGGGAATGCCTTGCATCTGAAAATGGACGAGAGTAAATTGGAAGATTCAGAGTAGATTATTAAATGGGTAAGTGGTCTTGGCCAGACAATGGCATGCAAGATGGAAACCCTATTGAAGTGAGTGGGGTGTCATTCATTGAACTGATGGAGAATTCAATTAAAAGTATGCTCTTGAGAACTGGGACTTTCAAACTTCTGGTGCAGAAAGCTAATATCCGATAGTGTTATACCATCTTGTTTTGAATCTAGGAAAGGAAATCATCCTCAGCTTGTGCTAAAAGGAGCCTTTCAGAGTCTGACTTCATAGTACGTACAGTCCTACAAAGCATTTCAAATGTATCTTTATTTCGCTATTGATAGAGATAGATAACCTGTTTTAAAGAGTAGTGCAGATACTGCACGGTTTTTAATATCTAATAATGACTGAAGTAGTAAGTGTTTCAAGAACTGTGGGATATACTCTATTATGCTTACACGAGTAAAGGTGTGTGCATGCTTATCTTGTTCTTACAAATTCAGAAGCATGACTTCATACATAACTGTATTTGTTTGTGGCAAGACAGTGTCAAAAAGGAAGGCTTTGACTGCGTGAGGAGGTAGAAGGAGAAGCTGGGCTGTGGCAGAACTTACTGAAGTGCATGCCTTCAGTCAAAAAGGAAATGCAATACTATTGAGTAGTCTCAGCGTCCTAGATTTATCTCTATTTATATCCCGTTCAGGTGCCATTCTGATGCATGGCCTTTCATTACCCAAGATAGAGAAATTGAGGTTTTGTCTGGGTTCCTGTGTGGTAGACTAATCTTCCTGTAGGAGGGCTGGGACCCAGAGAACTGCATGCCATCTGGCATTGCCACCAATTGGTGCACGTCATCATATAACTTGGGAGCATAAGCTTTCGTGGGTAAGAACCTCACTTCTTCAGATGCAAGAAGTGAGGTTCTTCTGTTACTTTTTACAGATTCAGACTAACACGGCTACCCCTCTGATACTTGACATCATATAACTTGACACTTCATATTTTGGACCTTGAGGCTCCTTGCAAGTTAGTTCCTGACCATTACTGGCCGTGATCTCTTTTTTTTATATCCTCTGATTTGCATGTGTGATCTATTTCATGTATTTTCCACCTCCAGCATCATAGGGCTTCCGTTTCCTCCCCTCCCTGCACCACCTCTTTGGAGCATTTGTTCAATGGTAGTGGTAAGTGGGAAGTGAATCATGTACAATAATTCCTGCTGCCCCCTTAGTTTTCCCCATTGAAGTCTATAGATTGAGACTTGTGGTTATAAACATCAGTGCTGCTAATTTTCTTTGTGTTCATTAGTTTATTTAAATTTGTTCTGTGCTTGCTACTTGTGCAGGCTTTCCCCTAATAAAGGGTTCCGTTTGGGCCAGTGCCCTTCCATCTGTTCTGTTTTCTTACTTTAAGACATTATTCTTTTGTGGTTGCAGATCCTGTAATGGTCTCTTTCATTCAGTTGCTTCTCAGTGTAGCTTCTAGAAGAGGCTTGCCATGGCACCAAGACAGTGGTATTGTTTGGTGTTAGATATTGCACAGCATCACTGATTATTGATTATGTATCTGAATATAACCTACCTTTTGTAACTTTTTAAAGTGGTGCAGTAGAGGGAATTCTGCTTTTCATAGGTGAGGTAGCAGTTTTATTATAGTATCAGTTTTGCTGTCCTTTGCGCAACCTATTACTCTTGATATCCAAATCCATGTACCTTAGAATCATAGAATATCAGGGTGGGAAGGGACCTCAGGAGGTCATCTAGTCCAACCCCCTGCTCAAAGCAGGACCAATCCCCAGACAGATTTTTACCCCAGTTCCCTAAATGGCCCCCTCAAGGATTGAGCTCAGAACCCTGGGTTTAGCAGGCCAATGCTCAAACCACTGAGCTATCCCTCCCCTTCAGGTATCCTTTGTTGCAGAGAGGTTGTTTTACAATGTGTATCTGAATCAGACAAGACTACAGGTTAAAAATACATACTAAACAAAAGTTGTGTATCTGCTTCCTCCCCCCTCCCCCCAAACATAGATTTAAAAGCTGCTTATGCATATTTAAGCCCGCTTCATCAAATGTATCTCTTCGTCTTGGAGTGAATATTGGCTCTGTTATCCTGTAACACCCTGAGTTAACACAAGCCTTCTGCTAAATTATATAGACTTGAGCTGCTCAGCATTTCGAATATATATAGGACACTTTGACTAGTCTTGCTAAGATTTTGATTCATACTGTGCGGTAATCTAAATGAGAGTGTTTGTTAATCTTCCAGCTCCTTCCATTCTGTCCAGAATTCAGCAGATAGGCTTATTTATTGTCCTCCTCGCTATGAATGTGCTACTCTCTCTCTGAATTACACCACTCCCATTGAAACGGAGTATTTAATTTAAAGATTGTACTGTTACTGTCTAAGGCACTTAAGCAGCCCTTGAAATTCCTCTTGCCATATGTAGTTGCCATAAGGCAGATGTTTGCTGTATGAACTGCTATTTTAAAAAAGCATCTACCGTGTTTCCCCGAAAGTAAGACATCCCCCGAAAATAAGACCTACTTCCAGTTTTGCCTCTCGCTGTAATATAAGGCATCCCCCGAAAATAAGACCTCCCAGATAATAAGGCAACCCCGGAATACTGATTGGCCGCAGGACAAGAAAAATAAGACCTCCCCTGAAAATAAGACCTAGCGCATCTTTGGGAGCAAAAATTAATATAAGACACTGTCTTATTTTCGGGGAAACAGGGTATTATGCCAGGTATATGTTTGTGAAGTTTGTCCTTTTTGCTGTCACTCCACTTTCCTGGAATTGATTTAAACTGAGGGTGGTTTTCTGTACTGCCGCCCCTGAATGAAAAGAAAAGTTAAACACTTTTTCAGAATAACATAAGCTGTGCAGAAGCAGTGGCTTAGACCTGTTCACTCTCATCACTGTTTACAAATATTCTCCAAAGCATTAAGTACCCTTAGCTCCCATGGAATGCACTGGGAGTTGAGGGTGCTGGGCACCTTATGGGATCAGACCCACAATATTTGCATGCGAGAGATGAAAATTCCCAGTCCCCCGCATTGGAGTGAAGATTCTGCAGGTAACTATATACAATTCAGATGCAATTCTGATTCATTAAAACAGGCTCTTCTGATGAGAACATATCTTTCCTACTAACATTTGTTACAAATGGCTCTCATGCATAGAAATTTGTGAATGCTGATGGTGTGTGTGTGTGTGTGAGGCATAAAGGGCTGATGCATATAGGATCTCTCCTATTTTTCTGAGTTACTTTATGCTTCCACAGGCTGTCACAATCGCTTCATCGCTTTCACCTTGGGAAAGCACAAGCACTCTGATTGTAAAGTGTCTATCAGCTTGTTTTAACATGACTGATTTTTTGTTCCACAAGGAAAATCTTTATTGTTTACACTTGCACTTTTATGCTAACATTAAACATGTTTGTTCCTTTTTATTTGCAGCAGCTGTTGCCAGGTAAAAAGTTTTGGGAAACTGATGATTCAAGCAAAGATGGACCAAAAGGGATATTTCTGGGAGATCAGTGGAGAGACAGTGCTTGGGGAACATCAGGTAACTTCCTTAGCAAGCTGGCTAATTCTGAATTTCACCGCTACCAAATATGTCAAAAACCTGGTTGTTTCTGATTATAGCTATTCATACCAGTCCTGTGTAAAACTGGAGTTAACAAAAAGCCAAAAAAATCACCAAAGGATCAGTAGAAATAGAAAGGTTTTAAATAATTCTGATTGTAAGAAAAATTCACATTCTGTTTCAGTTTTCACCAAACGGTGGGTCCCAACTCACCAATATGTTGCAGGAGCGTTTTAGATCTGTCATCGGGGCCAGATTAACCCATCGGTTCTGCACTCTGGACGTTACAGCCTAGTCCATGGGATCACACAGCCACTCAGGTTTGGCCCTTCTGATGTGATGGAGGGGTGGCCGGGCCAAACCTGAATGACACTGTGACCTTGTGCGCCAGGTTGCAATGCCCGGAGCAGGGAGTTGAGCTGAGCCCTGTGGGCCAGAAGCCACCGCGGTGGAGTGAGTGTGAGTTGGGCTTGTTCTCCACCTCACCTGACTCTCCTCCTCCCTCTCCTCCCACCCCGCTACAGGGTATCCCCTCTGCACTGGGTCAGGATTAGGATTACAATGCATATATGTAATGGTGGGTCTCAAACACCCCCCCCCCCAAAAAAAAAAAAAAAAGAGAGAGAGAGAGAGTACAGTTGGTGCGTTGCCTTAGTAAAAAGTTTGGCAACTCCTGTTCTAATCCGTATTGTGGGAAGCATTCTTAAACTATTGCTTACCACTTTGGTTGTGTGCACCATGTTATAGTTTAAAAGAAAACTTTAGCAATCGTCACTCAGATATTTAGTCTACTAAATCATACATGTTGTGTACATGTATAATATAGGTGGAACAGTTGCAATTATAATGGCTGCCTAATAATCAATTATAATTTCTTTATTTTCATTTGTTTGTAACTTTTAATGAACTTTAGTGGTTTGGGCTGAAAGTTTCCATGCCACAAGCTCTAGGATAAAGTTTTCAAAAGTGCCTAAGTCCAGGTCTGCGCTACAGGGTTAGGTCGATATAAGGCAGCTTATGTCAACCTCTAATTCTGTAAGCGTCAACACTACGGCATTGCTCCCACCGATGTAAGTCCCCCCACTACACCGACCTAATAACTCCACCTGCAGGAGAGGCGTAGCGCTCTAGGTTGATGTAGTTAGACTGATGCAGTGTCTGTATAGACACTGTTACTTACATCGCCTGTCAGCTCTGCGCCCTTCCAGCTGGGAGCTCTGCACTGAGCTGAGAGCCTGGGCACGCAGCCCCCACCGCTGCCCCTCTTAAGTTGGTGCAAGCGCTCCTGGGGAGGACATGCACCACTGGCAGAAGGAGGGCTGTGTGGACATGAAAAACCGCAGTAATTACTGCGGTGGCCGTAAGTCGACCTAACATAGGTCAACTTAATTGTGTAGTGTAGACAAGGCCTAAGTCACTTTTGAAAATAAGGATGTAGGCTGCAACATCCTATCGACTTTTAATGAAACTTAGGCTCTGAAGTAATTTAAGCATTTGTGCAGATGTTACCCCTAGTCTTGCCTCTTTCATTGGCTAGTGTTAATCTTCCTGTCTATGCCTCAGTCATTCTGTATTCATACCCCTACCTAGGAGGCAGGCAAGTAGTAGTTGTCCTTTTCCCTCTCCCTTGTAGAGATGAGATAACTGAGGGTCTGAGAGGTTGCACATAGTCATTTCTGGCAGAGCTGGGTCTAGAACCTGGGAGGGAATTAATCAGTTGGGGGGCGGGGAGTATGAGATCATGTAATTAGGCTGTATCAATTCATGCACACAAAGAGGCAAAATTAAGATTGCATGGACCAATTTAGTTCTGGCATTTCTAACTTGAGTGCTGGACTTTGCAGCCTTAACAATCTTTCATTTGATTATCTTTTTTATGGATATATGAAAAAGATATTGGGAAAACAGTTTTAGAAATGTTACCTTTTCAGCCTCTATCAGTGTTTGGGGCTGTCAAGTAGTGCAAGGCGCTAAGCACCCCTAAATCCTTTAGAAGCCAATGGTAGTTGAAGGTCCTGAGTACTTTCAGGATCAGGTCCTTGAGGAGTAGATGTTTTTCTGTGATATTTCCTAGCCATGGCCTCATTTAATGCAGTTTAAGTCAGTTTCCCCTCTACATGAGAATTCAGAAAATTTAAGGCGTTCTGTAAAAAAAAAAAAAAAAAAAAAAAAAAAAAGTGCTCTTCATCAAAGATGTTTTCAGTAGTCACTGATAAGAAAGCCAGTCTCTTCCACCCTTGTGGACATCACCTAGCTGTCAAAACAGCAGCTGCTTTGTTTGTAAATTATCTTTATAATTAAGACATTCTACAAAGCTTTTCTAGTGACTTACTCATCTTTGTAATTGGATTGGAAGCCCCTTTGGGCAGGGTCTGTTTCTGTTCTGTGTTTGTACAGTGCCTGTCACAATGGGGCCATGGTCTATGACGAGGGCCACTACATGGTAAGGTAGTACTACTACTAATGAATCTGAAATGTATGTGTATGGGTTTGTTGTAGATCATTCTGTTTCCCAACCAATAATGGTTCAGAGAAGACCTGGTCAAGGCTTTCATGTGAATAGTGATGTCAACTCGGTGCTGTCGCCACGGTCAGAGAGCGGAGGACTTGGAGTTAGCATGGTAGAATATGTGTTGAGCTCATCTCCTGGGGATTCCTGTCTCAGAAAAGGAGGATTTGTAAGTGTGCCTGATTCTGAAATTTGCGTTTCCGTGATTTTTTTCCCCCCTCCATTTGTTGCTGTTTTTTACTTCCTTCCTAAAGACAGATATTCTACCTCTTGTGGGTGTTATGGTTGTATCTACCACCATGTCAAAAAGGGTAAGCCACCAGCTTAGTTGTTGTTCATGCTTAAGTGATGGGATAGAGGAGAAGGAAATACAGCTGGAGTGAGGTGGCCAGCAGTCTCAGATCCTGTTGGTGAACACACCTGCCATCTTGAGACACTAGACTCCTGGCTGGAAATATGATGTGCAAAAATACTTGGCTAAAGGCTGGTGTTCTTGAATACTCTTTAAAGCATGCTTTGCTATGAGCTTGTTCTCAGTTTTCAAAAGTGTTGCAAAAATCACTGCACATTAACAAATGGCACATTACATAGTGGGAATTTACTCAAGGACTGTTCTCTTTTCTGTGACCAGTGTGCTGCTCCTCACTATGTGCTTCTGGCAAAGAAGGGAGCAGAGCAGCCAGCTCATACTACCTGTTAACTAGCCCCCCTCTCGCTTGTATGGAGGGAGACAGGTATAATCAAGTCCCATCCCACTGCAGTAGGAAGAAATCTTACACCCTCAAACTGCCAAGAGGGGATAGCTCTAAAACTCCCAGACATCTACTAGCTGGGTTGATGTAGGAGGGGTATGGTGGAGCATAGATGCCTCATCTATCATATCGGGTGTTGTACTCACTCCTTCTACTAGTTGTTCTGAGTTTCCCATCAGAACATAACTTCTGCACCCTTCTGGAGAACCTAATTCCTTAGAATCATAGGACTGGAAGGGACCTTCAGAGGTCTTCTAGTCCAGTCCTCTGCACTCACAACAGGACTAAGTATTATCTAGACCATGCCTGACAGGTGTTCGGAGGTTTTTGAAAGCAGCTTAGACAATGACGGAGATTCCACATCCTCTCTAGGCAGTTTATTCCAGTGCTTAACCATCCTGACAGGAAGATTTTTCCTCATGTCCAACCTAAACTTCCCTTGCTGCAAATAAAGCCTGTTGTTTCTTGTCCTATCCTCCGTGGTTAACTAGAACAATTTTTCTTCCTCCTCCTTGTAACAACCTTTTATGTACTTGAAAACTGTTACATGTCCCCCCTCACTCTTCCCTTCTCCAGACTAAACAAACCCATTTTTTTCAAACTACTCTCATAGGTCATTTTTGTTGCTCTTTTCTGGACTTTCTCCAATTTGTCCCCATCTTTCCTGAAATTTGGTGCCCAGAATGGGACACAATACTCCAGTTGAGTCTGTATCAGCGTCGAGTGGAGCGGAAGAATTATTTCTACTGTCTTGCTTACAACACTCCTGCTAATACATCCCAGAATGATGTTTGCTTTTTTTGCACCAGTGTTGCACTGTTGACTCTCATTTAGCTTGTGATCCATTATGATCCCCAGATCCCTTTCCGCAGTACTCCTTCCTAGACAGTTTTTTCCTATTTTGTATGTGTGCGACTGATTGTTCCTTCCTAAGCGGAGTACTTTGCATTTCTTTATTGAAATTTATCCTATTTACTTCAGATCATTTCTCCAGTTTGTCCAGATAATTTTGAATTTTAATCCTATCCTCCAAAGCACTTGCGACCCCTCCCAGCTTGGTATCATCCACAAGCTTTATAAATTTCTTTTTTGTCAGCACCTAATTAGTAGGTGCCTGGTAAATTTGTTGAGCCCTGGCAGTTAATAAGAAAGAAGTAGGGCTTGGATGCTGATAAGTGTTGAGAAATCTGAAAAATTTAAAGGAAGCAGGGAAACTGTTAACTAATCTAATGTTGGAGAATAGTCTAAGGGGTGTTTTATGATGAAATCAGGGTTTTTTTATACATGTCCTTATAATTCCAAATTCATAACTGCTACACCATAGTAAATTACATTCTATCTCTAAAGGAAAACTGCCCCAATATGATCAAAAGATAAGGTGGCCAAAGTAATAAGAACATTAGTGTGGCCACACTGGGTCAGACCAAAGGTTCATCTAGCCCAGTATCCTGTCTTCCGACAGTGGCCAAAGCCAGGTGCCCCAGGGGGAGTGAACCTAACAGGTAAAGATCAAGTGATTCATCCCATTGCGCATTCCCAGCTTCTGGCAAACAGAGGCTAGAGACACCATCCCTACACATCCTGGTTAATAGCCGTTGATGGACCTATCCTCCATGAACTTATCTAGTTCTTTTTTTAACCCTGTTTATAGTCTTGACCTTCACAACATCCTCTGGCAAAGAGTTCCACAGACCGACTGTGTGTTGTGTGAAAAAATACTTCCTTTTGTTTGTTTTAAACCTGCTGCCTATTAATTTCATTTGGTAACCCCTTGTTCTTGTGTTATGAGAAGGAGTAAATAACACTTCCTTGTCTACTTTCTCCACACTAGTCATGATTTTACGGACCTCAATCATATCACCCCTTAGTCGTCTCTTTTCCAAGCTGAAAAGTCCCAGTCTTATTAATCTCTCCTCATATGGCAGCCGTTCCGTACCCCTCATCATTTTTGTTGCCCTTTTCTGAACCTTTTCCAATTCCAATATATCTTTTTTGAGATGCGGCAACCAGATCTGCGCGCAGTATTCAAGATGTCGGTGTACCATGGATTTATATAGAGGCGATATGATTTTTTCTGTCTTATCATCTATCCCTTTCTTAAGGATTCCTAACATTCTGTTCACTTTTTTGACTACCACTGCACATTGAGTGGACGTTTTCAGAGAACTATCCACAGTGACTCCAAGATCTCTTTCTTGAGTGGTCACAGCTACTTTAGACCCTCATCATTTTATATGTATAGTTGGGATTATGTTTTCCAATGTGCATTACTTTGCATTTATCAACATTGAATTTCATTTGCCATTTTGTTGCCTCTTCACCCAGTTTTGGGAGATCCCTTTGTAGCTCTTTGCATTCTGCCTGGGACTTAACTATTTTGAGTAATTTATATCATCTGCAAATTTTGCCACCTCACTGTTTACCCCTTTTTCTGCAATTCCACATTTTTCTGCAATTTCACATTTGAGTTCCTTCAGAACTCTTGGGTGAATACCATCTGGTCCTGGTGACTTATTACTGTTTGGTTTATCAATTTGTTTCAAATGTCCTCTAATGATACCTCAATCTGGGAAAGTTCCTCAGATTTGTCACCTAAAAAGAATGGCTCAGGTTTGGGAATCTCCCTCACATCCTCAGCCGTGAAGACAGATGCAAATATCCTTTATTGGACCAACTTCTGTTAGTGAGCGCGTGTCTCTCTCACCAACAGAAGTTGGTCCAATAAAGGATATTACTCACCCACCTTCTCTCTAATATCCCAGCACTGACCCTGCTACAACAACACTGCATATGCCAATAAGCTCAATGCACTATTATTAATGTGCAGAATAACTATCTATTATTGCCATATTTAAACTGTGAAATAAAGTTGAGAATGAGGCTCAGTCCTGAAACCGATAGGCTTGTTTGACGGTCCTGTTTGGGTGAGTAAAGGTTGGAGGATTGGGCCCAATTTATATCCATAACTGAACTGGCATTTCCTAGTTTACTGGTGATGCTAATTAGTAAAAATGCTGTTTTACTGAATGGTGGCATCAGAAGAACTTTACTTTCTAAACACAAAATGTCTAGTTCAAATATGAAACAAAGTTCTCCCAATAGATAATCTGTAGTAAGGCAGAATGGAAACTTATTATAGTTTTCATAGGGTTCAGGCGCTACTTGTGTCACGCATGAACTACTTTTCCCTCAAAGAGTGTCAATGAATGCAGCTTTCTTTAGTGGAAAATATTTTCTCTGTGTGCTGCTTGAAGACATCGCTCCCTTCCTCTCACACAAATATGTGAAACTGAAGTATGGCCCATTGCAAACACACAAGCATGAGACAGATTTCAGAGTGGTAGCCGTGTTAGTTTGTATCAGCAAAAACAATGAGGAATCCTTGTGGCACATTAGAGACTAACATTTATTTGGGCATAAGCTTTCGTTGACTAAAACCCACTTGCATCTGATGAAGTGGGTTTTAGCCCACGAAAGCTTATGCCCAAATAAATTTATAAGCATCAGAATAATTTTACTTATGTCAATAGTCCCACTGGGCAAAATTTTCAAAAGCATGCGTCCCATTTTTCAAAAGTGACTTTAGGTTCTTAAAAGCCTAAGTCTTATTGAAAGTCAGTGTGACTTAAACTGCTAAATGCCTAAAGTCACTTTTGAAAATAGAATGTGAAGGCTCTTGAAAATGTTGCCCATTAAAGTAAATGTTTAAAGTGTTAACAAAATCAGGCACTGACTTACTACATAGAGGAAACTGTTAAATTGATTGTATATCATCTTATAAAATACACAAAGTAGACTTGGAAAGAAAAAAATACTCATTCCCTAACTGCTTGCAGTTATGATAATGTTAAATGTTACCTATTATTGTTACAAGTAAAAATGACTTTTTAAGATGACATGTCCCTTTAACTTTGTAATTTATTAAGGTAAAAATCCCCGGGGAGAAAAGTAAACTTGATCTCAAAATGAATACATTAAAATGTTATATTTTTTCCAGGGTCCAAGGGATGCAGAGAATGATGAAAATGATAAAGGTGATAAGAAAAATAAGGGCACATTTGATGGAGATAAATTAGGAGATCTAAAGGAGGAGGGAGATGTGATGGATAAGACCAATGGTTTGCCTGTACAAAATGGGATTGATGCAGATGTCAAAGATTTCAGGTATAAAGCTTTGTTACCTGTGAATTAGTTTGTGTTGCATTTAATTTTGTTGGAAATCCTGCAAGAGCACTGTCTTTCGTTCTGTCTGTACAGCACCAAACACAATGGAGTCCTGATCCAATAATAAGTCCTGTGGTGGCAATGCCAAAAAGACTTGAGAGAGATGACAGGGTATCTTGGGCATCTTTTCATGTGCAGAGGGAATCATCACAGAAGTTAGAGATGGAGAACACCTATTAGTTTTAGTCTGTCCATTGACCTGTGCAGGACTGGTTCCATACTATATATTTGTTTTTAAATATTTCATGCAACGGCATGAAAACGTCAGCTACTTCCCTGGGGGAGACTGTCCCTCGATATTGTCCTTGTTTGTGGGCCATAGTCTAACTTTTTAAATATTATATTTGTAGTTATGAAATCAGAATCTCCTGGAATCCGGGCCGTTAAACTGTGTGCTTGCTGCTGGATTGTTGCTGTATAATCATCTACTTACTATGCCATGTTCTCTGTCAAAAACAATGGAAACTGCTATAGAATAAAATAAAAAATTAGGTGCTGTGAGAAATGCATCCATTTTAACAATTGATCGTATACCATTGGCCTTAAGAGTACTACGAACCATTCCACATTTCAATCCAGTCCTTGCATAATGCAATTTGAATATTATGAGAGGAACTTTAGGGACGTTTTAAGGGGTGATTTGTAGAGCAGCAGCATTAACTTGTTGGAATAATTACCTAGCAGCTCTGCAAAGAGGAGACACCTTTTGAAAAAATTCTAATTCTATCAGTTTTTAGAACTGTTGTCATGACTGGCTTCTCCTGACCTAGAAACCAACCATAGGAAGAGAAATACTGACAGTTGACTTCAGAAGGGAGAACAACTGAAATTGTTTACGTTGGCACCAAAATAACCCTTATTTTTTTTTTTTTAAATGAAGTGTTCAGGAAGGAGGGTTCATTGAAGTAAGTCAGGTGGTGGATTAGGGATCTCCTTTTCTTGGATTCCTTATAACTACAAATGCAAGTCACAAAGTGAGCAAAATGAGGAGAAGCTTATTTGTAGGTGTCACAGAGTTCCCGGGCGATGCGCTGGAACTGCTCCCTTCGAAGCCAGTCAGGACTCTGGTGAAGTCTCCTCTCTGTGAGCAGACTGTCTTCAGGGCAAGCAGCTCACACGCCTTCCACCTTCCTGGGTCTGACCTTGGAGCATTCAGCATCCTCTGCCCCTCCATGTGCTTCCCACAGCGAGTCCGTCCAGGTGGGGTCCTGGGGAAGCCAGAGGGTCCTGCACTCCCACTTCGCAGTCAGACGTGACTCTTAGCCAGCCAGTAAAACAGAGATTTATTAGATGACAGGAACACGGTCTAAAACAGAGCTTGTAGGTACAGAGAACAGGACCCCTCAGACGGGTCCATTTTGGGGGGCAGGTAGCCAGACAACCAAGTCTGCCCCTCACTCCACGTCCCCAGCCAGCCCCAAACTGACTCACCCTCCAGCCCCATCTCCTCTACTTTGTCCTTTTCCCGGGCCAGGAGGTCACCTGATTCCTTTGTTCTCCAACACCTTTAGCTATCACCTTGTAAGGGGGAAGGGCCCAGGCCATTAGTTGCCAGGAGACAGAGTGTCAGCCATTTATGCACACTGGCCCTTTGCTCTGCAACAATCACACCCCCTTATCCCACCACCTAGAGACTTAAGAAATGCATAGGGGAAACTGAGGCACCCCTACAGTATTCAGAGGAAACATTAAGAAAGTCCCACTTCGTCACAGTAGGTCAAACATTTATGAATTATAAATTGAATATCAGCATCAGCATCTTAAAACAGGAGTGGAATTGCATACACATTTCACAGAAAATTGCTTTTTATAAATGGGGCAGGAGAACACTTCAGATTATATCAGTGGGCCTTTCGTGAACCCACTTCTCTACAGGTGTTAACAAATGTGTCCACTGATTGGATCTGCCAGGAGACTATTCTAATAGTGTGGGGAATCTCCAATTCCTATGTTAGCTCTCTGTCTTTGAGTGGTGATGTGTCATCACAGGAGAGCAGTCTTGTCCAAAAGATTTTCAACCAGTCACAGCTCCTTTTGCTTTTTTTGCTACCCAGTGAATTATTACAAACCTTTTCCAAATCTGATTTGATCAGCATCCAGCTAGAGTAGTTACAGTTGAGAGGCTCTATAGAGCCTATCTCCAGTTCTCCTGGTCAGTATTTCAGTTCTGTGGTGTACAGCACCTATTTATAAAATATCCTTGTGGTGTTAATAGCTCAGATGATCTAAAAACTGATAATTGAGTGGGCCAGGGTCTGTGTTATGCTGAGGTGGCATAGCACATGAGGATTTTATACCTCCAGGATTCTAGTTTGGTCTGGGGTTTGGCATGACTCTCGAAGTGCTCTATTTTATGCACCCTGCAGCGTCTCTCTCTAGAGCTGTTTGGCAGCCCAGAATAGTCAGATTTCACAGTGCTCCTGCACAACCCTCAAAGAGCATGACAGGGCCATTTGGCCAGGCCTGCACTTGATGGTGTTCTGGTGGGCTGCTTATGTTGCTTTGGCACTCTAAAGGAACCACATTGGAGCCCAGAATCAAAGCCAACATTTGCTTTTGTTTTTCTCTCTCTATGCAGTTGTCTTTTTGCATTACGCTGAAAATAGAATGGCCAGTTTCACTTCTTTGCAGAATTGTAATGCTTGTGTTTGAGATCCTAATCTGAAGGAAGATGTTTTTATTATTGTGGAGGGTGAGAGAGAAGGGCTTCCTGTAGAAATGATAGGAAATGGTAGACAAATGTCTGTAATATTATACAGGCTTTGAACAACCATTTTCTCTTTTTCACTTCCCCATTTCTAAATCTTGATTAAACTTGATTAAACTCAGTGTCAGGGTTAATTAAATTTACATTCTAAATTCTCATAATGTGACAAATTAGTTGCTTGGTAAAGAGGTCTCAGGTTTTGTTTCCCAAATGTGGCCTATTTAAAGTGTCCTGGAGTTTAAATGTGGGGATGGTTTTTAAAATTTTTCTGTTACTGACAATTGTTTATTGGCTATATTTTGATGTCTGTGCAGTAAGTGCAATTAGCTAACAAATATCATTCATTAAATTATATGATTAACATGTACTAAGATACTTAGGTATCAAATGGTTCTATGTAAAATTATTTAAATACAACCATGCTAATTTCAATTCTGTTTGAAATGCATTGCTGTTTGCCAAATGCAAAAATGACAGCATTGTTAGAAGGAAGGGTAAGCATCTAGGAAAGCATCCGAAACATTCTCCAATGTGTTTTAATTTTTTTTAATGGCTTAATTCATTGCAGTCAGATGTCTTCATCTGTACAGACCTTTAGATAAAATAAATATTAATATGACCTCATTGCTTTCACTATCTGTAGGAGAGAAACCATTTCAGAAGAAATATGTTGGTAGCATACTTGGATTGTATGCTTAACTTGACCACATCTAGCTGTTTCTTTCTAGAGCATTTGAGTTGAACAGTATCTGCCAGTAATTCCGGTTGGCACCAGGGTTGGCTGTTAGTGATGCTAAACGATATGACGTTAACATTGCCAATAAGATGTTGCCAGCTTATCTTTTTGAGCAGATACATTTTAGTGACACTTAACTTTTTCTTTTTGTGTAGCCGTACACCTGGGAACTGCCAGAACTCTGCTAACGAAGTGGATCTCCTGGGTCCAAACCAGAACGGATCCGAGGGTTTAGCCCAGCTGACTAGTACTAATGGTGCCAAGCCTGTGGAGGATTTCTCCAACATGGAATCCCAGAGTGTTCCCCTGGACCCCATGGAACATGTTGGCATGGAGCCTCTTCAGTTTGATTACTCGGGCACTCAAGTACCTGTGGACTCAGGAGCTGCAACTGTGGGACTCTTTGACTACAATTCTCAACAACAGGTAAACTAGTCACACAGATATTGCACCTCTTTCCTTCCCCAACCTTTCCAGTAGTGGCATCTAACTCACTGGTTTGAGTTGCCCCAGAGGTACCATGTTACTTCGTTACTTGATTGGAGGCGCTGGCTCACTTAGCCTAACAGGAACATTGTTCAGTAATGAGAGAGGTGATCTGTACAGGACTCTGCTAAAGTGAGCCAGGTGCAGGAGACTTATCTGATCAGTGGCAAACAGAAAATGGCAAAATAACACGTCTAAGTAGCATTAAGCACATTTAATATCAGTAGTTATAAAGCTGCATTGAGTTAAAATAGAAACCTACATGTTTGTTTTATTAGAGAAGGAAACAAACTGCTGCTAAATTATTGTGGCTTCACACAACTGACATTTGAAAAAGCTGCTTTCAAATAACAGACCAACAAAGGCAAAGAAACTGACTGAAGTCTTCGGGTACATTTGTGCCTAGATGTTGCAACACTGGTTGGGGACCTCTGCAATACCAAATCACTCTAGGGTAATTGAAGAAAAGTGTGTCAGCATGAACTACGTTGCTTTTGCTTGATCGTGGATTAAGACAAAACGAGATCAGGATCCAGTGTAATTTTTGGGGATCTCTCCCATGACTTTTTTTTCCTCAGCCCGAAAGGGTTCCTTCACCTTCCCTTCTACCCAGGCAGCCCAGTCTGGTGCTTCCTGGACAGACTGGTCCTTGATCTACATTCTGGCCCCTTTTGAATGCTAGGCCTAGATTCAAGGATCCACTCTAAATCTGCTCTTGTTCGTGCAACAATCGTAAACTTTTGTTTCTTTTCTTTTGTTGGTATTAAAGCCCTCAAAAAAAATGTTACAGCTTAAAACAAAAAAGTTGTCATGGCTGGCTGAAGAACATGTGTTTAGTTGTCCATTCATAAAGCATGTGTTGGTATGCCTAGTAGACAGTGAAAGGTTGTACTTCTTGATAACCCATATGCTGTATAGTCTAGTAGCCCATAATGTGATCTTGGTATTTGAAGTTTCTTTATACAAGATGTTATTAGTTCAAGTACAAATTGGTATTAGTAAAACATATATTTAGTTTATAATTTAATAACTTGAAAATGACCAAACCAATTTTATTTTTTAAATGTTGTATTAATCTCTCGGGTAAAAGCTTTGATCCAAAGGATCACCTCAGAAAACATTTTTATAATGAAACTGACACACTTGAAAACCAGTGTTTGTAGTGGAAATATTCACACAGTCCTAACTGTGGGCCTGGAGCTTATTAAGATTAATTGTTTTTTAAGGTATGGTTATGGTCAGAAAGGTTACTGCAGAAATTTGACATCTGCTTAATTAGTGTTATACTCTCCTTCAATGTCTTGCATATAAAATCAAGTCAAATCAAGTTTTATTTTTCTACAATCCTGCAAGCTCTGTTATGTGAAAATCAGGTATCTGTTTCTGTTTTGTACCTAACCACTGACAATAAAATTCTGGAAGCAGAGCCTCACTGGAGACCTTGTTCTGCATGAAGCAAATGATAGTAGTTTTCTTTTCTGTGGCTAGATTAGATCTGCATAGATGGCAGTAAGATATTTTTTTTTTAATGTAAACTAAGTAGATAACACCTACCTGAAGCAGCTTTGCCAGTTCAGAGAGCCTTTTTCCGAACGTATGCACTTTAATTATTTCACTGCTGAACTCTTTACCTCTCTTGCCATCACACCTTGACACACACACTACCGTTCTATACTGCCTTTTTAAACTACTTGGATATCACTGGAACATGAGGATGCACAAGCAAGCTAGACAACAGGTAGTATATATCCATTGAACATATCTGGTGCACTCAACTCAGCTACTCAGATCAAGGTAATGATATTGTGAATAACCAGATCAGAAACTCTCTGATGGGAACTAGTACTTTAATATTTCAGCCTTATTTTTGTGTTTTGATAGCAGCCTCATCTGTTTACTTACACCTGTAGTAACCTTATATTATACTATTTGAAAACATACACTATATTAATGTAGGGCTTTCGTTATTGTGGCTCTTAACTCCGAATTGTAACTTTCCACTTCTTAACATATGTCAGTATAAAATGCAATACCCTTGGCTCAGAAGAACAGAGGAGGATTTACTTAATGTCTCCAGCAGCTAGTGTTTCCAGGGGTCTGTTCAAAAATAGTTTCTGGTGCTATTGTTTGCCAATTACACATAGTACTTTGGAGTAGAATATATTTCTAAGTAAAATTGGAAGCTATACCAAATGGCGCTTATGATTGTGTTTTGACCTGTAGTAAAATCTGGCTTACATTTAACTGTTTCCTGAAGGAAATAGATCTTGATCAACAGGACCTCATTTGCATAGCACCTTTTATAGGGCATCGGAAAAGATGCCATAGACTTTGAAGGGATTACAAATCAGTGCAGCTAAAAGCAATATTAAGAAGGGAAAGTCTTAACCGTGCATAATCTGATTAGAAATGTCAGATGTTTATATTGCAAAAGAAACTGGATTACACAAATCTGAACTTTATAACATTGACATAATATAAGCTTCTGATGCCCCAGTTTTTTGCAAGTTTTTCTCCTATGACCTCTTGACGAGGTGTTATATGACACTAGCTTTATGTGTAGGTGAAACTCTGAGAGTTTTAGGATTTAAAACAGTATCTCAGACATATCAACAAACTTTGTTCAGACATGTCTTCGTCATGAGCTGTATCCTAGTATATGAATGTGACTTATATTAGGCTAAAATGTTATGTGCTTAAATATTTTTGTAGCTGAAGTACTATTTCTTAGATTCTCACTATTTTAATTGAAAAGGTAAAAATGAATCTTTTGTGGAAGGGGAAGGATACCCAAATGAATATCCGTGTCAGAGCCAAAAACAGCAGTAGATCAAGAGTATAAAAATACAGTTTAATTTAGGGTCAAGACTTGGTTATAATAAGCTTTTTGTTTGGGTTTTTCTCTTTGATCTTCTGTACCAATCCAGGTGTTTGGAGGTTCCTCACTGCCAACAGATGGAGACAATGCATTGAGACTTTATTAATACCTTCTGAATATATGGGGTTTGCTGGCTCTCAGAGCTCAGTTGTTTTTGTCTCAGCAGATGGAGTATCAGCTGGCTAAGAGAGACCTTAATAAAGCAGAGAATAGAGCAGGTCTTGGACGCCTACAGGAATTTCTAGTCACACAGCAGCATACAGCAGCCTCTGCAGCACTTCGTGGGGGACCACAAACTGCAGTTAGGATAGAAACATCCTTCCTCAAGGTATCCACAATGAGTGGAGTGAAGAGCCTGTGACCTATGCAGAACAGGGCGGATTCTCTCCTCCAAAGACTGTTCGTATTGCCTTCACCAGGGACTGCTAAAGAGCCTTAATCTGCTTTCGTTAGGCGTGTCTCCTGGTGTCCCAACTGCTCCAAGGCCTCAAGCCCATCACCCCCATCCCTTCCAGAGTCTGCAATTGGACTCTCTTAGGTAGCCGTTGCCATCTCTGCCTCCCCTAGTTGGACCCCTCTTGTAGGAACACTGCCTCTAGATCTGAAGCCCAGAGTGATGTTTGCTACTGCTCCTGTCTTTCCTACTCTTGCTTCCATAAACACTCACACATAGTGACAACAGAAATATGTATCTATAGCTACCTGAAAATGTCTTCTCTCTGATTAATAAGATCCATAGAGCCAGTACCATGCATATTTCCACCTGCTTGCAGTTCAGTGGCAGGATCAGAAGACCCTGCCTTCTGAAGTTTCCTCCAATTGAGAACTTCCACAGCCAGGATAATTCAAATCTACATTCTTAAATTACAGACTGTATTAAATGAAATTTGAGGAAAAAACAACAATCTCTCCAGAGAATGGTAAATTCTGCATAATGACAACAAACCCCAAATCCTTATTTCCATCTCTATTTGGGATCATCAGTTTGTCTCCTGGGTGGGCTGGATCTGTGGACTTTATTATCCAACGAAAGGACATTTTCAGGTAAGCATGGATAAATTTTCCTTTTCTTTGCACTGAGGTCCACAGATCTATTAAAATGGGATTTTCATAGCAGCGTGCCTCTGGGTGAAAAGCATGATCATTCTTTAAATATGGACATCCAAAACAAGATACTTTATAAATAATCTATCTCCTCCATCTTTCCCTGGGCACTAAGGCATGTAGAAGACTTCTGCCAAAAAGAAAGGAAATGGCATAGCTAAGATTGGATGACCAGTAAGCAGAACTTGGTGAACTTAAATAGTGTGATGGCCATGTGGCTCTCTCGCCAGTCTCAGTACAGGAGATGTGGCTTCTCTGCCCTATGATTGTCAGTGTTGCTAAGGACTGGAATTGGATGCTTAACTGAAGAGGGAATATTTCTTGAATTTACTTAAGGAGTGATTTGCTATGCCAGTTGAGAACTATCTGTCTGAATTAAAAGTATAATACTGGGTCTCATTAGAGAAAGCTTGTAACTTCAAATAAAAAAAACCTCATGTGATTAGAGAGAGTAGTCTTTAGGAGGCCTACTCTAATGGATAGGAAGTACATCATCTCCTACGGGGGATGTGTCTGGGTAGTGCTGTAAGGAGCAGAAAGAGTTTCCGAGGTGGTGCTCTCTGAAATAAAGTTGATGCCCTAAGGAAGCATTTAATGTTGAGATTTGTACAAACTTCCTTTTCCTGGACATGCTGAGAACATGATACTACAGAGATTTGACCTTTATGCTTGGACACTCTTATTCACCCACAGTTAAACTCTCCTGGAGGATTTCCAGGCTGTTTCTTTGGTTTAACCTGGCAGTTAAATTATGGACACTTCCCCACCCAGTGGAATATGTTTTTTCTTCGTCCAAGTATTCATTTTAAACTTGTCTGGTCCTGGATGGAGGATTGGCTTTACAGTAACAGACCTCTGCGAGAGATATCCGAAGATGATAGAATCCTAGAATATCAGGGTTGGAAGGGACCTCAGGAGGTCATCTAGTCCAACCCCCTGCTCAAAGCAGGACCAGTTCCCAATTAAATTATCCCAGCCAGGGCTTTGTCAAGCCTGACCTTAAAAACCTCTAAGGAAGGAGATTCCACCACCTCCCTAGGGAACCCATTCCAGTGCTTCACCACCCTCCTAGTGAAAAAGTTTTTCCTAATATCCAACCTAAACCTCCCCCACTGCAACTTGAGACCATTACTCCTTGTTCTGTCCTCTGGTACCACTGAGAACAGTCTAGATCCATCCTCTTTGGAACCCCCTTTCAGGTAGTTGAAGGCAGCTATCAAATCCCCCCTCATTCTTCTCTTCTGCAGACTAAACAATCCCAGTTCCCTCAGCCTCTCCTCATAAGTCATGTGCTCCAGCCCCCTAATCATTTTTGTTGCCCTCCGCTGGACTTTTTCCAATTTTTCCACATCCTTCTTGTAGTGTGGGGCCCAAAACTGGACACAGTACTCCAGATGAGGCCTCACCAACGTCGAATAGAGGGGAATGATCACGTCTCTCGATCTGCTGACAAGGCCCCTACTTATACAACCCAAAATGCCGTTAGCCTTCTTGGCAACAAGGGCACACTGTTGACTCAGAACCAGCTTCTCGTCCACTGTAACCCCTAGGTGCTTTTCTGCAGAACTGCTGCCTAGCCGTTCGGTCCCTAGTCTGTAACAGTGAATGGGATTCTTCCGTCATAAGTGCAGAACTCTGCACTTGTCCTTGTTGAACCTCATCAGGTTTCTTTTGGTCCAATTCTCTAATTTGTCTAGGTCCCTCTGTATCCTGTCCCTACCCTCCAGCGTATCTACCACTCCTCCCAGTTTAGTGTCATCTGCAGACTTGCTGAGAGTGCAGTCCACGCCATCCTCCAGATCATTAATGAAGATATTGAACAAAACCGGCCCCAGGACAGACCCTTGGGGCACTCCGCTTCAAACCGGCTGCCAACTAGACATGGAGCCATTGATCACTACCCGTGCTAGGGTCATCAGACCTGAGAGCGTAGCCTCTTCTGTCAGAAAGGAATACACAGTATCACTGCTCCTGCCCTCCTGTCCTTTGTATTGTCCTGGGGAGCAGTGGAAAAGGTGGGAATACATATATTAGGGACCTTGTCCAGCTTTGTAAGAGATTATTCAGCTCACCTCCTTCGTTCTGACACAGAGGCTGAAGGGCTCTTAATTTGCTGTTTCCAGATGAAAAGAGCTCAGTCACCAGCCCACCAAATTGACTTATGATGAGAGAGAGATTTCTGGGTGTAGGAGCTGCTGTTCACCTCCCCCTAGGTGGGCAGTGTACAGAGAGATAGGACACTTCTCGGTATGCAGGAGAGGAGAATCTCTCTAGTAGGGCTGATTGTGTTCTTCCCAGTTTTTATGAAAACCGCGTCAACTTCATTGACTGTTGCAACCCGGACAGATCTGTGATCCATGGGAGGAGCCATGCTCTGAAACGTGAATGAATCGTGTTCTAGAGAGTGGGTGCTGTGCGTTCTCCGTCTGGAACCCATTCTCTGCACTGAATCAGAAAGCTTCCTTGAAATAAAGTTTGGAATCTTCCTCAACAAGCTCTGCAACAGACAAGGTATGGACCTGTCTGCAGCTGTGGGGGATGGAAAATAGCTGTAAGGAAATTCAGGAGGCAGCACATTGCCCTGCTCCCAGTGACTGATGGGTCAGATTCTGTCCCCAAGCTGCAAGCAGGCTGGAGTGCTCATTGTAACTGATCTGTGGGCCTTAGCACGAAGATTATACATCGTTATAAATTACTTTTTTATTTCAGATGAAGCAAACAGCCAACCAAAGTCACATCTCCACTTAAGAGCTCTGTGTGTGTGTGTGACTCGCTCATTGCCAAGCTAAAAGCAAGTTTAGAATAGCATGACTGATGTGCTGTGCAAACAGGGAGAGGGCAAGGAATACATTGTTCCTTTCCTGCCACCCTTGTAAACACCCACCCAAACGCCTTCCACCAGACACTAGCTCCACCTTCCCTCACAGGGCAAGAGCTGAGAATCTGTAGAGTTAGCCAGCTGTTCTCTGAGACTTCGGCTGCATTTCAGTCCAAGCCCTGCTAGTCTGTATGTTTGTGAAAAATGTTTTTTAAGATATTTGAAGAGGAGGTCACTGACTACAATGATGGCCTTTCAAAAGGAAGCTCGTTGTAGTTAAAGCTGTAGAGAACAGACAAAAACTTTGGCCTTCTGCAGCGTACAACATATATTTAGCAGTTTCTGTCTCAGTTACACAAGGCAGCTTTAAGAAGCCAGATCATATTCCCTGGTAAAACAGCCACAGTTCATCTGGAAAGGATGCTTTAAGTGCACTTCCTTTGGTCAAGAGAGAGGACATAGGTACCTGGACACTGCTACCCATCTCCTTTAAGCAGTAATGAAGGTACACTTATCAGGCATCCCTGGACTTCATAGGAGGAAGGCAACTCCATTCCTTTCATGCATGGGAACACGCAACATCAGATCAGTGCCTATTAGGCATCATGATCCATAGTTAGAGTTCAGTTTCAAAACTTTCAGCAGTCTTGTTCCATCTAATTGTGCCAACCAAAGTAAATTAGTTTCAACCTGTATGCACATCATACAAGTAGATGTGCTGACTACAGGAAGGTAGCGACACAAGACATGTGGGGTAATACCTTTTGGTGAAAGAGACAACAGAATGGTAGACAGACAGCAAGATCATGGATGTAAGTTCTAGAGGTAAATACGCCCAGCATGCTGTCATACATTTTTCCACATTGGTCAATAAGGAGGGTGCTGCAGAGAGTTGGCAGATCCTTGGGAACCCTCATTCCCCCACACCTCTCTCAATTTCAGATTAATCAAGATGTCCTTGCTGCCTTGACCTCATGCTTGTCAACACCAATATGATCCACCTGCTAACTACAGATGACTTATTGGCACAAACACCCTACTTGATATGAAGATCCAGATCTCGTTAGGCTTAGGTCATCACAGTTGAGAAGATGCGTCTTGGAAGAAAGGGCTTTTGAGTAAAGGTTATCACAGGCATATGTTCTACATCCACCCATGATTATAGGATCTGGAGAACATTGTGTGATTGATTGAACCATGGATTTGATGTGCTTCTCCATAGCCAGCATCCTGGAGTTGCTTCGGAATGGTCTAGCCTTAGGAATGAGCACCAGCATCTTACAGGTGCATTCATCAGCCTTCAGGAGACACGGATGTACTTTACACTGAGATGTAGCTAGATTTTAGTAATGTGGTTGACAAAAGCCAAAACTTGTATTCAGATGACTTCTTCCTTTTTGGATCTAAAATATTGTACAAAATTTACATCCTGTTCCTTAGTTTGGACCTATAGAAGGAGGATGAGGCAGAAGAAGAATATCCCGTAGGCTATTGCTCTCTTATTCATATTTGCCATCTACTGAGCAAGGAGGAGAAGTGTTGAAAGCCCTGCTCTGTGAAGAACTATACCTGATTTTTCTATCAAGAAAGTCCATTCTTTTAACAGTTCTATGTTTCATGCTGAAGGTAACTACATCCTACCTAAATCAGGCTGAATTATTATTGTCCATCTACCCAGTCTTAACATTTTATAAAGAAGCTAGGCCTCTCTATCTGAGGCCTGGTCTACACTAAAAAGGTAGGTTGACCCAGCTACGTTGCTCAGGGGTGTGAAAAATCCACATGCCTGAGTGGTGTAGTTATGCCGACCTAATCCCCAATATAGACAGATCTAGGTCTAGAAGAATTCTTCTGTTGACCTGGCTACCGCCTTTCAGGAAGGTGGATTACCTACGCCGACGGGCGAACCCCTCCCATCAGCATGGGTAGTGTCTATACCAGGGGTTCCCAAACTTGGCTCACGGCTTGTTCAGGGTAAGCCCCTGGCGGGCTGCAAGACGCTTTGTTTACCTGAGC
>NW_020664587.1:4676819-4677624 GCF_002925995.2 Terrapene triunguis
GTGGTTGACAAAAGCCAAAACTTGTATTCAGATGACTTCTTCCTTTTTGGATCTAAAATATTGTACAAAATTTACATCCTGTTCCTTAGTTTGGACCTATAGAAGGAGGATGAGGCAGAAGAAGAATATCCCGTAGGCTATTGCTCTCTTATTCATATTTGCCATCTACTGAGCAAGGAGGAGAAGTGTTGAAAGCCCTGCTCTGTGAAGAACTATACCTGATTTTTCTATCAAGAAAGTCCATTCTTTTAACAGTTCTATGTTTCATGCTGAAGGTAACTACATCCTGCCTAAATCAGGCTGAATTATTATTGTCCATCTACCCAGTCTTAACATTTTATAAAGAAGCTAGGCCTCTCTATCTGAGGCCTGGTCTACACTAAAAAGGTAGGTTGACCCAGCTACGTTGCTCAGGGGTGTGAAAAATCCACATGCCTGAGTGGTGTTATGCCGACTTAATCCCCAATATAGACAGATCTAGGTCTAGAAGAATTCTTCTGTTGACCTGGCTACCGCCTTTCAGGAAGGTGGATTACCTACGCCGACGGGCGAACCCCTCCCATCAGCATGGGTAGTGTCTATACCAGGGGTTCCCAAACTTGGCTCACGGCTTGTTCAGGGTAAGCCCCTGGCGGGCTGCAAGACGCTTTGTTTACCTGAGCGTTCGCAGGTATGGCCGCTTGCAGCTCCCAGTGGCCGTGGTTTGCTGTTCCCGACCAATGGGCGCTGCGGGAAGCGGTGGCTCAGCCAGCACCACATCCTGCAGCTCCAATTGGTCGGGAACAGCGAACCGCGGCCATTGGGA